>NC_137826.1:20481654-20584166 GCF_963921795.1 Nannobrachium achirus
GACAGTCGGTCCCTGTGTCAGGACCCAGTTAGTCTGGTTGTCACTCTCTGTTCTGTGCTGGCTCTGGCATCCTTCATGGAGATGTTGAGTTAAGAGTAGATATTAAGCATACATGTACGTTGTATCTCACTCTGTGTGTGTGTGTGTGTGTGTGTGTGTGTGTGTGTGTGTGTGTGTGTGTGTGTGTGTGTGTGTGTGTGTGTGTGTGTGTGTGTGTGTGTGTGTGTGTGTGTGTGCCTGCATGCGTGCGTGCGTGCGTGCGTGCGTGTGTGTGTGTCAACAGAGGATACTATGAGTACAGCAAGGTATAGAAACGATGGGAGAGGCAAGTACAGGTAAGACCAATCTTTAACTTTTTTATTATTATTATTTTCAAAATCCCAATTCCAGAGTCTCTTTTCCATCCTCAGAAAAATACAAAGATATTGTTGACAAGGAGGCGTGGGTTCAAATCACACTTCTGACGCCAATGTAGCGTTTTACGCACCAAGCTGGAATCGAATGCCAGCGTCTTCAGCTCGGCAGCCCAGCAGGTAACAGGCAAGCCAAGAGAGCTTGCCCTAGCTCCCTCATTGGAGGACATTATTTCCCAGATATGGGGATGCTACAATATCGTGAAACAAACCTGCTGAAACAGATAGAGAGAGAAAGAGAGAGAGAGAGAGAGAGAGAGAGAGAGGGGGTTGGTTTAAGTAAGGTTCCCAAATGTGAAGGAGATAGTGAATGTCTGAACCTCATTGCAGGGACCCACCTGATGCCTAACCAGTATATAAGTGGCTTAGAGGTGAATTAAACTGTATTGATAAGAGGTGGTGGTCTGTTCTGCAGAAGGACATTACATTGCGTGGCCCGCCCCGTTTCACCCTTTAAGGCACCAGCCAAGTGAACCCTGCATTTATCCACTTAACTGTTCACACCAATGTTGTGCTGATTGCAAAAGACCGTTCCATAAGAGTCTGCATGTGACACTTACAGTACATAGGCCTAAATACGAAGGAAATGAAGCAATTGGCTTGCTTGGGATTTAGCAGAATACAGCTTTTACTTTGCAAAGGGAATGTTCTCTCTCTCTCTCTCTCTCTCTCTCTCTCTCTCTCTCTCTCTCTCTCTCTCTCTCTCTCTCTCTCTCTCTCTCTCCCTTCCACTCCACTCTATCTTTTTAATCTACATTCTTGACATACATTTCATATTCATTTGCCTAAAATTGCCTTCCAAATTTTGTGGGAGATTATTTAAAAAATATCTGATCTACAGGCTCACAATGCATTTTGATGCACTACATTGTAGATTTTGAAAAATGTCGAAAGTTGTTCTTTGTTTCATTCACCTACAGTATATTTGACATAACCAAAATTTAGACGCCAGAGTGAAAGTGGTTAAACCTTTAAAATGATGGGACATCATGTGTTTATGATGGGATAACTACAGTATGTGTTTGGACTTTGGGTTGATGATTGCTCATGCATGTGTTTCAAAATCTGCTATTTAATCTCACCTGTTTAATACGAATCAGCATCATGGGTTAATTTAGAATTATCCTAACGTTTGTTCCTATAACACTCACTGTGATGAAACAGAGACTGGTTGTGCCAGCTTCTGTGTCAGAGCTCAGCGTCTGTGTCAGAGCTCACCAAGCCATATGAATTTCCTTCTATGGTTTCCTCCCCTCCCCTCTATGCCCAGTTTGCATAATCTTTCACCTACTGTATATGGATGGATCAGAGAATGGATTCAGCCCAAAAGAACACAATCGTGTACTTTGGCTCCCCTAATTAATGCACAACTTTAATTGCATGGTTGCATGTATTGCTCAGCGCACTTATAGCTGATAGAGAGAGCTGCAGCCTTTAAGCCTCTTAGGCCACCAGAGAGTTACCCAAGTCCTGTAACAATACTCTCAATGATGGGAGTGGAGGAGGGTCAGCCATGCCATTTACTACACTCTGTGACCAAACACACACACACACACACACACACACATGCGCAGGTATGTCCACGTGCTTCTCCCCTGCCACCGATTACAGACCAAATCTGTTTCATTCTACTCCACATTCCTAAGCCAAGGGTCACTGCTCTGTCCCTCTCACTCCGTCACTGTGGTCTCCTCACGAACTACAACAGACCGGGTCCAGTGGGGCGCATAGGGAATGGAATGCACAAGGACAGATGTCAGGAGGACCCTACCCATGGCTTTGTAGCTTCTCATCCTGGCAGACTCAGAAGATCTGAAAGTGGAGCTACATGAAACGCATGCCGAGAGATTTGGATAAGCAATCATTATTTATTATTTCTAGCGATCTGGACCTCTGCCTCTCGACCAGTAAGGGGATCCTCTGCATCCAGACGACAGCAATAAAGTAACACAAGGAAAAAGCTTTCTATTGCCACAACATTTTTGATACGTGTGATATAGTATTATTCAAAAGAACTCAAGAAGAACTCACTCCAGAAGCATCAGAGGAGAACTTTAAGGTCACTGCTTCAAGGTAACGTAACCTCCCCTTAACCTGGAAAGAAAGAACTAATACACTCCCGGGTCACAGACAATTGACACATTCTGAGGAGGAGAATTATTGGATACAAACGCAAGCACCAATAGTGACAATGTCCAGCATGCTAGAAGACGGTCCTCGTGCTCGTTCGGAAAGCCAGAGCAGCTCGGGCTCCAGGTCCAAGATACACCTGCGCCAGCAACTGGCTCAACTGTTGACCTGCGTGGAGGACCTGAGCTCTGATGACGAAGAAGCCGGCGAAGAAGTGTCCCGTACACTGGACGAGGCTTTCAGTCTCTGTGGACGTGTACGTCCCGACGAGGAGGACACATTCAGGTGGACCTGTTGATATACACACATGCATACAGTACAGAACATCACACACCACTCACCATACAGATGCACATTATCACTCACACTGTCTCATTGTGAAGCAGTAATTTGAAACCTAGCCTGTATCATTTACCGGATCTGATGAGGTGAGAACTGGGACTTTTGCTGAATCACAATGATCATAAATGTTATTTAGAATAAATTATCATCTTTATTAGTTGATATTCTTTGCAATCTGATTTGCTCACCAGATCTAAAAGACACCTGGGAGCATCTAGCCTCGTACCCGCCCTCATAACGGAAGTTGGTCGTTTACTAGGCTAGGGAGCATCTGGGAGACTTTGTGATGTCTTTAAAACTGAGGAAAATACAATACATACAGTATATTTTCAACTAATTTGAAATGGTTTCAAAATATTTTATAATGGCACTCCTGGATGAATGAAAAGTATTGTGACTAAATAATGAACGCATAGTTTACCCATTCTGTCTGTCATACATACCAGGCTGCAGATGGTAACGTGGAACGTGGCGACAGCGGAGCCTCCTCTTGATGTCACCTCCCTGCTGCAGCTGGACGTCCAGCCCCCTACAGACCTCTATGCCATTGGGTGAGAGGGTGACCAGCAGTGACAATGTTGTATGAAGAGATTTGAACACCTGAGGTGTCATCTCTGTTTTAAATACACAGAACAGCGCAGAGACACAGTAAGGGGAGGGTATACACTTATAGTACAAATCAGGACTCGGGACTCAAGATGAGAAGTGGATTGGATGATGATTGGCTCGTTAGTTAATGAATGTTGATTAATATGCATTGTCCCTGTTGAATAAGTAAATAGATATGTGATCAACTGGTTGAGCTGCCAGTGTCCAGTTGATAAGAGGAGTGGAGTGGTGGATGGTTGACTGGCAGATTGGCAATTTCATTCAAATTAAGATAAATACCAAAATGTATAAACAAAAAAATCAAACTTTTCATTTTGTGGTAAAAGATAAATCTGTTATCAATCCCTTCATCTCATTAATAGCTGCTGTGTGTGTGTGTGTGTGTGTGCGTGTGTGTGTGTGCGTGTGCGTGCGTGCATGCGTGTGTGTGTGTGCGTGCGTGCGTCTGCGCGCGCATGTGTGTGTATGTGTGTGTGTGTGTGTGTGTGTGTGTGTGTGTGCGTGTGTGTGTGTGTGGTGTGTTTTGTATGTGCATCTGTAAGTCTGCAGGAGGTCAATGCTAAACCTTTGAGGTTCATCTCTGACCTGCTGTCGGAGGACTCATGGAGTCACCTCTTCATGAACACCCTGGGACCCAGGGGATATGTCAAGGTGAGAGAGAGAGAGAGACTCACACACCCTCCTTGTTATACAGCACTTCAGTGTTTCTCAAACTTTCAAATTTCAAGGTCTCCCCTCAACTCAGTGTACAAATGGAACCAAATGAACCGGGTTAATTTGGTTCCATTTGTATACTGTCAGAGTTACAGAGACTTGTATGGGTCAGTTTAGACCCCCTTAAAGGAACCCTGGAATCCACTTTGAGAACCACTGCAGTACTTCATGTTTATCAGTTGTCTCAGACTCTCTGTTTCTCTGTAGGTGACATCTGTGAGGATGCAGGGTCTGTTGTTGTTGCTGTTTGCCAAGCAAGTCCACCTTCCCTTCATCAGAGACATCAATACCACCTACACCCGCACTGGCATCTTTGGCTACTGGGTAAGAGACATACTGTACTCTATCTATATCATTTTATATATGTTGAAAAGTAAAGTGCTATATCTTTTGTCGGTATGAGAATAAACAATGCTATTATAGACCGGCACTGAACATTACAACCAACACTGGGAATTCTACGCTGGATTATAGACACTCTAGAGATTAAATCGCTGATGAAAGACCCTATTGTATTTGTTTAGTGAAGTGAGCAACAGCTCTGACAAAGTGCAATCACTTCATAGTGAACTCTCAGTGATGCAACAAGTCGTGTCAGCCGTGACAAATGCGGGATTTAGAAATACAATCTAATTAGGGCCAGCAGTCAGCAGTTATTTCTTGTTTTTGTATTGTTTGTAATGTAAACAGAAAAGAAACAACAAAGAAAAAAAGCTTAATTACATACTGTATCTAGTTAAAGTACTAGTAGCCACATTTTTACTGCACATTACGGTATATTGTGTGCACTGATTTCATTCACTTTCATGTTGTGTTTTGTGTCAGGGCAGGCTGTTCACATGAATGATTACATGCCTCATTACACAAGAGTTTTGGAATGCCTGGAATGAACTTCAAAACAAATTATGAAACTACAGGCTTTACTCAAGCTCAAGTTATAGCCATGCTTAAGTATTAGATTTGTACTGTTTACTTTACTGTATTGTAATCCAATCTAAACAGAAGTAATTTGCCTTTTTTATGTTCTTGTCTACTGTGTCTTGTATATTCAGCTTGTTTAAATACTGCCATTTGGCCAGGTTTTGCTCAGAAAGTGGTAAAAGATATGTTGAATATTCATTAATAAAACATCCAGAGAATGAGGATAGACAGGGATGCAAGAGGCAGACAATGGTTGAAGAGTAACACAAATCAAACAAACAAGCTCTACTAAAATGTGAGCTGATAAAGTGAACAAAAGTCAACTTAGAATCAATGTTGCCAATTCTGGAGATAAATAAGACACTGGATTTAGTGGATTAGTGTCTAGTGTAGTAGTGAGCTAAAAGATGCAAATAGCCATGAAACAATGGGGACACCTAGTGGTCAACAAAGGAAACAGAAGCAATAACATAATATTCTGCCCTGAGAGTGACTGTCTGTCTGTCTGTCTGTCTGTCTGTCTGTCTGTCTGTCTGTCTGTCTGTCTGTCTGTCTGTCTGTCTGTCTGTCTGTCTGTCTGTCTGTCTGTCTGTATGTCTGCAATATGCCCCTACTTTTCCCCCTCTATACCAAATCTCTTCACTGAAAATAGCAGATGGAGAAGCTCACTCACTAAAAGCCTTCACCAAATGTCCAGCCCCAGAATAGGGATGCTAGGTTAAAGGGTTGAATATTCTTCTTCCTGTGTCTTCCTCTCAGGGCAACAAAGGAGCTGTGTCAGTGCGTTTCTCCTTCTACGGTCAGATGGTGTGTTTCCTGAACTGTCACCTGGCTGCTCACATGAACCAAGCCCTGTACCGAGTGGATGAGTTTGAGTACATCCTGGACATACAGGAGTTTGACATGCACAACACACCCTGCGTTCTGGATCACAAGTCAGTCATTATACATGCAGGCACACACACACACACACACACGCTAACACACGCAAACTAATTGACTGAACGTCAAGCTGGTTCATTTTAGGCCCAGTATCAAACTGATGTTTGTCCACTGTATAACAGGTAATTAAGGCCATAAGAGTGATGCTGTCAGATGCGGTCTGAGTGCTGTTATCAGGAGATATTGGCGCATTAGAATACCTCTCAGCCAATCAAAAATGCTTAATCTTGAAACACACACACACACACACACACACACACACACACACACACACACACACAGACACACACACACACACACACACACACACACACACACACACACAGGCATTGCTAATAAACTCTACTTACAGTACATTAATTAGGTATTCGTCCCCAGGGCTGTGTTCTGGTTTGGTGACCTGAACTTCCGTATTGAGGACTATGGCATGCACTTCCTCCGTTCATCAATCAACAGTGAGCGCTTCCATCTGCTGTGGAGCAAAGACCAGGTAATAGACGGGAACACTCACCTGTGTGTGTGTGTGGGTGTGGGGTTTTTGGTCCCCATGTGGAGTAAAACAAACACATGCATTATAAACATACAGTACAATTGAGCAAGGCTCTCAGACACAAACACAATGCATTTTGTACATGCTGACATATGAATTGTTCTTGCAGCTGATTATGATGAGGAAAAGGGAACCTTTCCTCCAGGAGTTTGAAGAGGGGCCACTGAGGTTTAAGCCCAGCTATAAGTTTGACCGCAACTCTGACGCCTATGATACAAGGTAATGTTTACAATCCGACATAACTAACTGAGAAGAGTTAAAGATTTACATTTTATGGCATGGCTAATGGCCAAGAACATGGGTTGTCTGTACTTTTGTACAGCAAATGTTTGAGAGGTGTACCGTACATACAGTACATGTATGTACTGTATGGTATGTCCTCTCAAAAATAGACTACCGGTAATCAATCACAGCTTAAATATGCTGCTAATTGAAAGTGAAACTGCTAGAGAGTATGAATGTTGGATCGTAGTGAAAAAGGCATGCATGTCGAGGCTTTTTTTGTGTGTGAAATAAATCTCTTAGTCCCACCAATATTGTTATTGTTGTATATAACTTTTTGACACGCCCCGAAATTATAATATGATAAAGTAGGTCACGTGGTCTCTCTGAAAACGGTCTGTAATAGTCTGAAACTCATGTCACAGTGTAATCTGCCCCTCGCCCCCCAACAACAGCTGACCAGTACAGTAAGTAGTCTAAGTACAGTCAATTACTTTGATTGAGCTCATATTTTAAGATGACTTTTTAAAGTGACAGTATCCCTTTAGGTGACAGTACCCCTTTAAGTATTGAAGTATTAATAAAGTTAAATATTTCCATTTGGCGTAGACTGTCACCACACTAGTTGACATACCCACAGACAGTCTGTCCATTATAGTGCAACTTCGCCACTTGACACCATGTTGTGATGTCTGCAATTTAATTCACAAACTGTACACAATTAATTACACAATACACATATTAATTTACTAAGGTTTGGACACAGTGGCCATTAGATATCTAATGTGTTTCATTCCTGCAACATACTGTATTATATAGACTTAATCTGTGGCCTTTTTCCTTTTTAAATCTCCACAGCACACCGAAGACGTGGTTGGGTTTTACGTAAGACATATACTGTATGTGTGTGTTGCATGCGCCACGAACCTTTCCCATACCTAAACATTACATAATTTGCCTTAGATGTGGCTCGGCCAGTTAGAGCACAGACTGTATATCGTCGTTGTCGGGTGGAAACCTCGTATCTCCAAGTTTCAAATTTGTATGTTCTTTCGTAAAGTAAAGCCCTGCTTCATCATACAAGGCCGTTGCACAAAAGTAGTGAAAACAGCAGATCTACAAGCACACAACGCCTCGCACCGCAAGGCATTATGTGCTTGTAGATCGGCTGTTTTCACTAGTTTAAATAATTTTTAAAATGATAAATGCAAAACTAACGGTTTTGGACATACAAGGTTTTCACCCGACAACGACGATATGCTGCTAGTGAGTGCAAGACCTGGGTTCAACTCCAATCCCTGTTTGTCTCTCATATCTATCCTCTCTCTGCACTTGGTTTCCCGTAGCTGTGTACTGGACACTTCAGATAGGTCTGTGTAGAGTCTACACTGACCTATCTGAAATAAAACATAAAATATCCAAATAAAAACTGCCATGAAGTTATATAAAATTATTAAAAATGTAAAGATGAGACGAAAATGACCAATATAAATCATAGAGTAGAACTTACATACGATATAGGGGCGTTTGGTGGTGGAGAGGTAAAGTTCCTGCCCTACCACTATGGAGATTGGGGTTTTGAATTCTCCACAGTGCATCAGGCTTGGCCAGCTGCTCCCCTGAACACAATTCGCCATATCTAGGGTTGGAAGTTAAGGCCATTTTCTGGCGACTCCTGCAGGTTGGTCAGGGTGGTTGTCCTGGCGAATCTCCTCTCTGTTGGGTGAAAAGACATGTCTGACCATGTTTTGTGTCTCGGAGGAGACGACGAGACGTTGTGGTCCAAACCCTTCCCAAGGCCAAACAGTAGTGGTTGGCAGTGACAGGCTATATGATGGAATTAGTTATTGATGTAAAGACTAAATTCGAATATTTGACAACTTAGAAATCAATTAGCTATCCCAGAACCTAAAATCACAATATCTCATGCAATTACAGTCACAACTAGATTCTTAGACAGCAAATATCAGACACAGGTCATGTCTCCTCTGGTTGAATTGGCACTTCACTAGTGCTGCTAAATACTAACTGTCCTTCCTCATTTTATTCCTGCACAATGCATGAGTCATTTTGCATATAGTGAGTTTGTGTATGACATGCAATGCCTGCATTGTCTGTGAATGGTAAACACACGTAAGCTGGTATTTGTCTATTCATGCATGCAGCTGGTGTTTCTCATTTACATCTTTACGTGCGTAAGAAGATATGTGGGGGTATGCATGTGAATGTGCATGCACAAGCATGACGATGAACATAATGATAATTTGTTCATTCGTGTAACCCCACACGTGCACTGAAAATACTCTCACAATTGGTTTCACATTCACTTACATAACTAATATATTGTCGTTGTCGGATGGAAACCTTGTATCTCCAAGTATATGTTCTTTCGCAAAGTAAAGCCCTGCTTCATCATACAAGGCCGTCGCACAAAAGTAGTGAAAACAGCAGATCTACAAGCACACAACGCCTCGCACCTGCTTGTAGATCGGCTGTTTTCACTAGTTTAAATCATTTTTAAAGCGATAAATGCAAAAAGAACGGTTTTGGACATACAAGGTTTTCACCCGACAACGACGATATACAGTGGTACATATATACACACACACAATATGCAGCACTGTTTTCTTTGTCCCTGATTGGCCAGTGGTAAGAAGAGGAAGCCAGCCTGGACGGATCGTATCCTGTGGAGGATCAAACCCAGAGCAGCGGAGGACGACGATGGGAGTGCATCCACCTGCACTGACGACGGCCAGGAAGATGGAATCCAAGTCATCCAGGACAGCTATACCTGTGACCCCAGCTATGGAGTCAGTGACCACAAGCCTGTCCTAGCAACCTTCTGCCTGGAGGCGAGTAACAAACATTCAAAAAAAAAAATACCGTGGATCTGATTGAAGGCTGAAACTGATTTTGTTTAAATGTTTGAATCAAAACAAAACAACAACATTAACATTTTTGTTAGAAGGTTTTGACACATTTGTTTATGATGTCATATCGTTTATCAAATTATTTATTTACATATTCTTTCATTTTTGATCATTTGAGTGTTATTCTTATTATTATATAAGTACATTATACAATTTACAATTACATACATAGTACATACTATGATGGAACATATGAAATAGTAATGATAATGATTCTATTTGCTTTTTTCATACTCAAGTTATAGACCGATTTCCTGAGCGACAACCTTTAGAGAGCGCCGCCCGCCATTTCTGCTGTGTGAACAGTAGGTTAAAGTAACATGTAGCCTACATTTACTTAAGTACTGTACTTAAGTACAATTTTGAGTATTTGTACTTTACTTGAGTATTTTCAATTTTTTATAATGTTACTTCTACTCCATCACTGGCTGCGGTTTACACTGCAGAAATGGCGGCAGCGCTCTCTACAGGGGAGCAGTCGGGAAAACGGTCTATATAAGGGGATTTTATAAGATATTTGACCAATCTGCGAAGTAAATCGTTACCAAGACATTTCTTCACCAATGTGTTTCTAAAGGTGTGTAATAATGTTCCCATTAATTTACTATACAGGGGGAAAAAATACAACAAATAAATCTGTTTGGGGGTGAGGGGGTCAAACTAGGGGGTTTTCATGATGCTGAATCCATTGCAATCATTTGTTTTGCACGAAAAACATTCCTTGGGCTAAAAACTGACTCACAAAACGATGGTTTAGTGATGAATCATCACTTTTCACCGTTTTGTGGGGGCCATTTGCAGCCCACAGAATGTTTTTCGTGCAAAACAAATGCTTGCAATGGATTCAGCATCATGGAAAACCCCTAGTTTGACCCCTCACATGCTACTTAAAGCAGATTTATTTTTTATGTTAGTTTTTCCTTTGTGTTGTGTTTTTCCTGTATTGTAAAGCTAATGGGACACAAACACAAATCATTTTTTATGAGGTTTCCCCCGGGAGTTGAATTTCAACCTTTTAGTACATGTTATTACACACTTTTAGAAATACATTGGTGAAGAAATTTCTTGGTAACGATTTACTTTGCAGATTTTCTTATGTTTTCCTTACTCATTGTTACTTCTGTATTCTGCTATCTATCTCAGTTGATTAAATCTAGGTGATTGAAGCACCCTTTGATTAAGCTGTATATCAATGCAAATGATGGAATCTGCTGAAAAGGTCTTTGATCAGGCTGTATGTCTAACTCCTCCCATTTTTGGTTGTGTGTATAAATATTGAGTGGCAAGATGGTTTGGTTGGGCAGATATTACCAGGGTGGTGTTGGTTAGGGGGAGATGTGATCTACTTGAACTAAACCTGGGCTTATTATGCATTCACCTTTCTGCATGGACAGCATATTTGTTCTATTACAATACAATTTAGGATTTAATCCAGAGCGATTTACAGTAAGCAAGGAGAACACAAGGTAATATATCAAATGCATAGAAATGGTAATCTAGGATCATACAGTAGGTAAAACAAGAACCTATCAGTCTAACAGTGGAATATCCACAAAAAATCAATAATATGTACATTGAGACACACTATAGGATGCCAGGTCAACATTGACATACACAACATACCATCTAAATTACACATAGACATGAGTGTGATTTCCGGATGTATCTCCCTGTTTCTAACTGTCTGTCATGTCCACAGCTGAGGAAAGGCTCCGACATGCAACCCGTGGACGTGACTCCCGAAGGCGTGTGGAGCGCAGACGGGAACGCAGCCCTTAGCTACACCATTCATGAGGACTTCATGTATTCCACATGGGACTGGATTGGCCTCTACAAGGTGATGCCGCTTAGCCTCAGTCAGTAGCACACACACACATCTGCTCTACCATGCAACACCATGCTTATCTTATCCAGTGGTGGAAGAAGTACTCAAGTAAAAGTCCTTAATTAAAAAATAAATAAATATATATATATATATATATATATATATATATATATATATATATATATATATATCGTCGTTGTCGGGTGGAAACCTTGTATGTCCAAGACCGTTCATTTTGTTTTTAAAATGAACTAAACTAGTGAAAATAGCAGATCTACAAGCACACAATGCCTCGCACCGCGTAGATCGGCTGTTTTCACTACTTTTGTGCAACAGCCTTGTATGATGAAGCAGGGCTTTACTTGGTGAAAAAACGTACAAACTTGAAACTTGGAGATACAAGGTTTCTGCCCGACAGTGACGATATATACAGAGTAAAAGCATAAAGGTATTGGCATCAAAATTGATTTAAAGTACAAAACTAGTGTACAGTACACACATTTTCTGGGAGATGTGTCACAGATGTGTCAAATGTGTAAATCTTTTATAGAAAATAGCAGATCTACAGATAGAATTGTGTAAGTGTAGTAGAAAAGAGGTTTTGTATTAATTGGGTTAGGGTTAGGGTCAATCTAACTACTAACAAAGTTTTTCAATTAATTGTATTGGAATAAAATGTACAATATCTGCTTCTGAGATGTGTTCAAGTAATAGTATAAAGTATTGAAATACTGTATGTACAGTACAGTTCTTGAGTAAATGTACCTGGTTACTTCTCAACACTGATCTTAACTTACCTCCTCTTTTGTATTATCTTATATTTAAACTCTTCGATCAAATAGCAGAAACGACAATAAAAAAATCTAAAAAAGAAACAACAATACAAACTAGATGAGAAACACAAACATGCACTGTATGAGTGTGATTCTCAACCTGTGGCCTTTGGGCCATGACGGTATCGCAATTGGGCCCCCAAAAAATTGGCACACTAAGATTATAGTGATTAAACCAGTAAGACTCCCTAATCGGGAGATAAGCGACCGTTGGTCGCTTATCTCCACAAATAGGCCAAAAGTTTGTTTTACCAATTATCAAGACATACAGGCAGTTGACAGTTTGCCATGGTTACTCATTGAAGTTGAATCTCCATATATGGAGATAACCTACGCATCACACTAAGTCTGACCTCACCAGCCCATATTTGGGCATGAGCAACTTATGTCTCCATATATGGAGATATGATGACATCACACAGTCCTCAGCCGATGATGTGGCGTGATGTCATACAATACACAAACGAGCCCTACAGTATAAAGGGGCAATTCTTGCCAGGAAAGAAGCATTTCTTCGACTCAGACCTTATCGCCAGGGTTGGCTTACAGCAGCTGTCGGTAGATAATGCCGGTCTTATATAAGGGTCATTTGTGTACGGTGTGATTTGCCATGGTTACTCATTGAAGTTGAATCTCCATATATGGAGATAACCTACGCATCACACTAAGTCTGACCTCACCAGCCCATATTTGGGCATGAGCAACTTATGTCTCCATATATGGAGATATGATGACATCACACAGTCCTCAGCCGATGATGTGGCGTGATGTCATACAATACACAAACGAGCCCTACAGTATAAAGGGGCAATTCTTGCCAGGAAAGAAGCATTTCTTCGACTCAGACCTTATCGCCAGGGTTGGCTTATAGCAGCTGTCGGTAGATAATGCCGGTCTTATATAAGGGTCATTTGTGTACGGTGTGATTTGCCATGGTTACTCATTGAAGTTGAATCTCCATATATGGAGATAACCTACGCATCACACTAAGTCTGACCTCACCAGCCCATATTTGGGCATGAGCAACTTATGTCTCCATATATGGAGATATGATGACATCACACAGTCCTCAGCCGATGATGTGGCGTGATGTCATACAATACACAAACGAGCCCAGATATGAGCAGGGCTCATATCTGGTTTTGATACTAAACTGCGACTTTACGGTCGCAATAACATGAATATAAAAAATGAAAGGCTTTTGAGATTTTCAAGTGGGTCCTGGTCCAGAAAAGGTTGAGAAACACTACTGTATGAGATAAGATAGTGAGAAGATTTTAACAGTACGTGATGTGATTTTGTGGTCTTCAGGTAGGCTTTAAGAGTGCGTCAAACTATGAGGCCTTTGTGTGGGTGTCACAGTATCTGCCTGAGATTGATCAACTCACAGAGGTAAGAACTAATGGCTCAGGCTGTTTGGAAATGTGGCATAATTATCATTTTAATTATTTTTTATATGTGTTGAATTGAAGTACTAGTGTTTACTGCATCAGTAGTACATTATATCTGTATTCATTAGTTGTATTGTGTACGTGTCTGTGCGTGTGATATTTGACAGTATGTGTTTTATACCTGCAGATTTCGGTGAACAAAGATCGGATTCCTGTCCGGGGAGGGCAGTACGTTTTGGGTTACTACAGTTACAACATGCAGAGCATCGTTGGCCTCAGTGGCAACTTTCAGGTGAGACAATGAAAGCAGTTAGCAGAGCTATGGCCTTTTCACATGGAAACCAACTGCCCTACTGCTACTACTTTTCAATGAGAGGCGAGCATTGGGGTAGGTAGGGGGTGCGGGCAATCTGATAGACAGAACACCAAACAGGCGCACTCCTTTGAAACTGACGTGATCATTCTTGTCACACGCAAACGCTGCCAGAAGAGTCGCCGGAAAGAAACTCGCCTGGGCTGATGGTTCATGCCTTTTGATTGATTGAATGAGGTATTTATTAGAAGTTTTGGATAGGAATACAAGGTCATATACAGTACTGATACTGATACAAGGTCAACTAAAAGGAAACTCGGATAAGGCAAGACCTATTTTCCATTGAGATCCTTAATATCCTTATATACCTCTGTAAACTATGCCTAAACGGTTAACCTAACCTCATTCCTAACCTGGCTTAACCACAGTAAAACGGTGCCAAAACCTAACCCTATATTCCTAATCTTAACCTCAGAAAGATAAGCGTAATCCTAAAGTTATTTATATCCTTATTCTCATTAAAACAAATACAAGAATAAAAATCTCTGTGAGTTTCTTTCCAGCGACTCTACCGGTTACCGTTGAACTCTCTATGCAATGTGTAGACTGTAGACATGTCAATTCACACATGGATCCGCTTCCCGTCATAAAAAGACATGCACATGACAGCTTGCACTATACAGTACTGTATGTTGAGCCCAGTACACACGTACTCACCTAGTTGCAACTTGCAACCAGTTGCACAAAATTGCAGCAGTCTGGACTAACCAGTTGCAGACTGGTGCAATTTGGGGATAATGGTTGGTTGCAAGTAGTTGCAGTTGCAATTAGTTGCGTAGGCTTTACACGCTAAGCATTGTGTGGATATTACACCGGAAAAAACTGTTACATCAGTCACTCTTAAGTAGCTGTTTGATGGTGGCTTTCCTCATCCTGTTCGCTATGTAAAGCGCTCATCATTAGAACACTTTAATTACAGATGTGACTACATATTTTATTGTGGCTACCAAATTATTCCGTGTAGGTGTCATGGAAGTGTACATTTTTCAAGTCTGTCCGAGGCTGTCCAAAATTACAGTTAGATTAAATTACTGTTCTTGCACAGCCATAGTAACAGTCGATTGTGCCTGGTGGCTCAGCCAGTTCAGTGCACAGACCATATGCTACTAGTATGTGTGAGGACCTGGGTTAAAATCTGACCACTGTCTCGCATGTCTCTACTCTTTCTGTGCCCTTGGTTTCACGTATCTCCACAATGACTATTCGAAATAAAATGTAACATGCAAATGGAGCTGTGTCCTATCTGAAAAGCTCCAGTAGCATGTGGAAAACATGGTACAGGGTAGGTTTCGTGTTATAGCCGGTATAGATGATTGAAATGCTCTTTTATCTGCTGTTTCTGGTGTGCGACACCAGCGCTCAACTAAGTATAACTCAGGCTTTATGCAGCCATCTATGCACTTTGGGATCAAATATGAAAACTCCTCATGGTATTAGTGTGTGTTATTTATGGGGGATGAAAAAGATAAAAAAGCTGTGTTTATTCTGCAGATCCTGGAATCTAAACGTGCTGGCCATGTCAACAGGCTGAAGAACGAATAAGATGCCATCGAACAAAAACACAGTATATTATACACTGTGTACCGCCTGGCTTCAACACCTGACTTACTCTGGCATCAACTGACATTGATCACAAGACGCCACTGATCAACGGGATAGGCCTGATCACCTCCATAGTGACAACCATGTTGTACTGTACCACCACATACTCACCGGAGAACACTGCTCTTCATAATGTACAGTGCATTGTAATCCTTAGTGATAATTTAACTCTAACTAAAAGAGCACGAATGGAACAAAATGGGTATGTAAGGGTCCATTTGGTTCTATTTGTACTATACACTCTGGGATTTTACCATTCATTCATGTTTGTTTTTGGCTTACTAAAGACCACATGCAGGATTTAATAGATTCAAGTCATTACAAACCATTATAATTTGTGTTTGACGAGAGGAGGTGATTTTGATTTGGTACAGTATGTATTGTCAGATGGGTGAGATAGTGTAAAACATTTTCATGTTTTATTTAAGTAGGTATATTGAGCATGGATGCTTTTTGAAGGTCATAGGAAGACAGTTCAGAAAGGAGTGTGTACACAGTAAAGAGTGTTACTTTAAAGGAGTAGTTCACCCCCAAAATGACATATTGTCTATTGATTACTCATGCCAAGGAGACTTGAGTTCAATAATATGTTTTTGTATTTTTCGCATTCCTAAGACAAAAAAGTACATTTTCGTAAATGTACCCGCATTGATTCCCCATCCGGAATCAATGGGGGTAAATTTATTATGATGAAATTATTGTCTTCGGAATGCGACTAAAACAAAAAATATTATTGAACTCAAGTCTCCATGGCATGAGTAATCAATAGGAAAAAAGTCATTGTGGGGGTGAACTACTCCTTTAACTCTGTGAGCGTAACATTTTAATCAAGTACACCTGTGAGTGTTGAATTTGTAAAGTCCCAGGGTTAGAAATGTCAAAATTAACACTGAGGATTTTACTGTGTTTGACTTGAACGTTATCAATTTACAGTTGTAGATGTTCTCCAGACAAAACAATTTCCCTCAAAATCTACATGAAGGAAATCTATTCTTTTTTTTAGCTTAAAATGTTGTTTAAATGTGATGTTTGACAAATGGCTTTACAGCTGTGAACAGAATCATGAGAACTGTGAATTCCAATGCTATTTGTTTTCCTTAGATTATTTTAATCTTGTTGTTTCCTAAATCAGCCTTATACCAGAATGCCTTGTTTTTCCTCAGGATTTACTTGTTGATCATTAGGGCCTAATTGAAGGATTTCCTTTTTCTTCCTGTAATAAGACTGAATATTATTGGTTGATTGTGGTATGGTCATGATCTGTGTGTGTGATAGAGTCTAGAGATAAAGACAGACAGACAGTGAAGGTAGTTATGGTTAATTTAATGTATTATATTAGTATTTGTACAGGTATATTGGACTATGTTAAATGGGGACCACGCTGTCAATAGAAGTGCATTCCATATCCATGTATAGGTGCTGAGCAAACCCATGTTTACATTTTCATACATGGGGACCACACTGTCAATAGAGGTGAATTCCATATCCATGTATAAGTGCTGAACAAACCCATGTTTACATTTTCAAATAAACCTGAAACCAGAAGTTCCATTTTCCTGAAAATTAAATTGAAATTAGACCCAACGTGTTATGAGACTGTGATCTCTGTTGGATTACTGTGAATACATTGACTGCATTACCATGGATGGTGATGTAGGCCTACTGTATACTGTATCTGTATAGCATATAGTTACCGTAGCAGACAGTAGAATAATCAAATGTTGGATAACAGGACGTTCAGTGACCTTCACATTCACTATTCACCTATGCTGATTATTTCCTGGGGCCGAGCCACGGTCCGTGACCCTTATTGAGAGTGCGGAAATATGACCATAATCACACCCATCCTTCTTTCCCGACACTGGCTTCCCGTCTCCTCCAGGATGCGTAGAATACAAGCTCTGCCTCCACACCCACCAATGCATCCACAGCAATGCCCCTTCCTATCTCAAGGAACTCATTGAACCCCGGCCCGACCTCTTGATTCCATTCCACCCTGGAGCCATATCTCCCAGCTGAAAATACTTTCAGAAGGAGTAGCATTTGAGGCAGAAGTTAGAACCCTCAAGACTCTCTATAGAAAAGGTCTACTCACAGTTTGTTCCTTGGGGTCATATTAACCAAGAACAGTTGAGATATCCTGATCTCTCCTATAGTGCATAGTGCATACATATCTTATCCAGGTCATAGACTATCATGGATGCCACCACCAGAGAGGCAGAGGCGTTTGGTTGGGCGATCAACCTGAATTCTACAGGCAAGGTAAGCCAACGTTAACCAGTAAGGTCGCTGGAAAACATACTTGCAGAGATTTTTATTCTTGTACTTGTTTTACTGAGAATAAGGTTAGATATCACTTTAGGATTAACTTTAAGCATATCTTTCTGAGGTTATGAGTAGGGTTAGGTTTTGGCACCATTTTACTGAGGTAAGGTTAGGAATAAGGTTAGGTTTAACTGTTTAGGCATAGTTTAGGTAGGTATATAAATATATTAAGGATCTCAATTGAAAATAACAAATAAGCCTTGCCTTACCCAAGTTTCCTTTTAGTTGACATTGTACCAGTGAACTGTACTGTCATGAAACTGTACTTTTTCCTATCCAAAACATTTTAATAAATACCATCAAACAAATCATTAAATCAAAAGGCATAATCCATCACGCCAGGCGAGTGTGGCTATATATCAATGTATTAATAACCTCAGTTAGCCATAGCCTGAGCCCATCCCACTGTGTCTCTGTCCATGGTGCTGATGGCTGTCTGTGTTGTGCGTGTGTTTGTGTGTGTGTGTGTGTGTGTGTGTGTGCGTCTCTCTCTCTCTCTCTGTGTGTGTGTCTCTCATTCTGTTAAAAGTACTAGACAAAAACGTCCCCAGCACCTTTGAGTGTAATATACTGTATGTTGATCATGATGTATGTTGTATAGATGTAGGTCTAGTAATCAATGTAGTTTGATTTCCGAAAAGCAGAAGTCGTTTGACAATGTATCAGGACCGCAGACTATTATTTAATTAAGATAAAGTTATTCTTTTCATCCAATCCACTTTTACTTTTTCTAATTTGTAGTATTGATTGCGACTGTAGGTCACAGTTTAGTATGAAAATGGTCACATCTTGTCTCTGCGTAACGTCTCGGTTAACTCTTTCTGTACACCTTTTTTGAAAAGGTCTTCCTCCTAGTAAAATCATAATACCTGATCATCATGTTTTAGGGGAGAAAGAAAATCACACCCCGTCTTTAAGTAAAACTTGTTTTTCCACCACTGCTTACAAGTATGACATGAGGTGCCATTTCATGTTATTATAATATTTTATTTAGTACATTGTCTCTGTTCTGTAGGACAGCAGGGTCCCAGATGCAGTGGTGGAGGTCCCCAGCAGTGAGCCCACTACCCACAAAGATCACCTGATCTGGTCCCTGGTCAACATTCTGAACTTCAACCCCCTCTGCTGTTCCCTGCTAGCCCTTGTTTTTTCCATCAAGGTGAGTTTCCATCAAGGTGAGTTTCTTTTCTTTATTTTTTTAATCTTTGTATTAAAACAAATTTATATTTCACTTGTGCTCATAATTCTACTTATTTTATCAAAAGTAATAATGTTACAGTTCCCAGTGGCCACTATAGTCTGAGTTACACTGGGAACTTAATGTGTAAAGGCCAGTGTAAAGGCTAGACCGCAATGTAACTCTGCTACATGCAACTACTTGCAACTACTTGCAATCACCATTATCCCAATGGAAAACTTGCAAGGAGTTGCAAATAATTGCAATGGTGAGGTTTGGCCTTGACACAGTGTGAGTGAGAGGTTCATGAATGAATATAAAGGTTAGAAAGCAACTAGGGTAGGTACTAGGTGTACCCTCACAAAAAACATGC
Organism: Nannobrachium achirus; assembly: GCF_963921795.1. Lineage (NCBI taxonomy): Eukaryota > Metazoa > Chordata > Actinopteri > Myctophiformes > Myctophidae > Nannobrachium > Nannobrachium achirus. The sequence goes on from NC_137826.1 coordinate 20,501,327, forward strand.
AGAAAGTCTGGTCTCTAAACTGCCTCCTTCCACACGGTATGTCCCCCCGCTGTCAAGTGAAAAGAAGCGGCTTGGACTCCTTGTGCATTGAAGAAAGCATGAGCGCAGTTCGTTGCTCTCCCCAGGTTGGCAGAGGGAGAGTAGCGAACAGGATTATACTTGGCACAATTGGCACAGGGGGAAAAAAATGAGTCACAAAAATTGTGGGATAAAAAATGAGGGGAAAAAAAGAAATAAAATAAAAAAAGAGAAGAAAAGAAAGCAACTGTTGTGCGTTGTGTTTCAGGCCAGAGACCGTCTGCAGCGTGGCGATGTGAAGGAGGCCAGCTCATGGGGCCGTAGAGCCTGTTGTTTGAACAGCATCCTCACCGGAATCTTCATTGGCCTCATCATTGTTTGCATTGTGATGATGCTCACCGGTAGCATGGATCGCAATTTGCTCTACCGCATCCCTTTCTTTCCCTCTGCTGTGGTTCAGCAGTGGTCGTCGTGATTCGTGAAGCAATATTTCCAGTGCTCACCGCTCACCACACTCTACATAGGCTCTAGACCAGGGTTCTATATTCTACATTCTTACTTTTCAGAAAATGGAGAAAGAAATTACTGTATTTCAATGCCTAGTTATTATTTTGTCACAAGCTCTTGTTAATACTTTTCACTACATCTAACAACCAATAACAAAAAGTCAAGGGCTGTAATTGTACTTGAACATATCTTCTGTTACTGTTGGGGTTGAAGGTTTACAGTTACTTACATTTACATATGAACAAATGCCCATGTTTGTTGTTTTAAACTTGATTTTAAAAAATATATATTTTCAATAGCTTACAAGTTCATGTTGTGTTCTTTGTGCTGCAAAGTGCTTAAGAAGACTGGTTGATTGATTTGATTTCTTGCTATATTGAAACTTAGTTTAAATATATGTAATTCAGAAATATGAGAAATCTTTCAAGCATTGGAAGAGCGCACAAACAAGTTCTAGGGGTAGCTGTCGTGACATTCTGGATCAATCTGTAATTGAGGCAATAGGAATCAAGACAATAGGTGAGGGTTGTGCTTTGATGTACGTTATACCATGGGGAGAAGTAGATTAGACACACACAGTCTTTTTTAAGATTTTGTTTTGGGGCTTTTATGCCTTTAATGGGTAGGGTTAGGGTTAGGTAAGGTAACGACACGCAGCAAAGGTTGTCTGGATCGGGAATTGAACCAGCAACACCGCCAGGCATCCATGCCTATGTAGCAATGCCTAAGTGGTATACGCCTGGACCAGTAGGCCAGCGGGCGCCCCAGATACACAGTCTTAGTGGTAGGTAGTTCTGCCGACAAGCACAGGGATATCAGACCATAGTTATACTGCATTTGCTACAAGGATAGGCTGAACCATAACAAGCCATGTTGTACCTAAACAATAGCCATCAGGCCTAGGAAAGACATTTTGAGACATGAGTTTGTATAAAGTCATACAGTGTTAGACACCACTAGACACTCCACCCCTGCTCCAGTTTTGTGTTTGTGCACAAGAGTGAGTCCACGACGATCTGTTACAAAGTTACATTCAGCCTACATTTTGGCCATTTGAAAATAGCAGATGTAAAAACTCACAATGCGCATTATGAGCTTGTAGATCTGCTATTTTCTACACACCAAAAAAAAATAAAAAAACAATGTTTCAGTTAATAAGCACATTGATGGGGTCAACTGCAATGTTCTTTATGGATTCAATGTGAACACCCACAGATGGTTCAAGCCGAAGACTTCAGAGGATGTTCCAGAGGGGAGGTACGGCCACTCAGCCTGTAAGTGGTTGTGTATGCTGTATATCTATGGCGGATTAAACCAACTGAGGACATGCACTAATGACATCTACAGGTTGGACACCATCACAATGGTCTGGTCTTAAATTAATAACACAGGACTTGCTTCAGCATATCACTCTGTCACCATCATTGGGACAAAGATGTTTGTTTTGGGGGGCTGGGGGTCTTTACGGAAGTTCTACAAAAACATCAGAGTGTTTGATGTAGCTAACAACTGCTGGCTGACCACGCCTTCTGAACAGTGTCCAGAAGAAAACGGGTATCATACAGTCTCTACTTCAGCCCTTCATTCAGCCTTTGCCTACAATGGAGAGCTGTATGTATGTAATATTTCCAGCCAGGAATTATGACAAGTCACAGTCCTTAAACAATAATGTGGAATTTCAATCCAGAGACCTTCTCCTGGAAAAAGGTAGAGCCCAAGGGAAAACGCCCATGTAATTGGACAATTAATATGTCTTGTTGCATGGTGGGAGATTATGTCATCCTTTTTAGAGGAACCGAAACCAGATCTAGAGTTCTTCACATGCTAGACTTAAGTCCTAGTTTGAAGACTTTATGCAAGCTAGCAGTTATTCAGGGCGGTCTGGAGCAGTCAAGACTCCCACACAACATCAGGTGGGAACTGGCAGCCATGACTAACCCACAAACCAGTCCGGGTTTGGGTTGGTGTTTGGTTTAAGTTTAGGTTTAGGTTTAATGTTAAGTTTAGGGTTAGAGCACGGGATATTGTTAGGGTTAGTAGTGGGGCAAGTCAGACCAACGCAACTTTGGAGAAATGCGCCTTAACAATGACACAGCACCAAAAAATCACACGCCCAGTGTGAAGGGAGCAGTGTCTTTTATGAATTAGGCATCCCCTGAAGCTTGGCCAATCTCTGCGGGACAGACATACACACAAAGACAGATGTAGGTACGGTTAGCACCGCTGAAACATAGGACATATAAATAGCTTCTCCCAGATTTCCTAATAGTTGCCTATAGACAGGCAGACAGACTGCTTGCCTGCTCGCTCAGGGTTTGTGGTGGGAGGTTCTACCGGTATATTCAAATAGTTTTGCATCGTGGCTACAAGCAGTGCGAAGAGAACCCCAAACAAAAACAACTTTTTAAAAAACCTTTTTACTTCTAACTTATCATTAGACGGCTTTAATAATGATTGGAATGATTCATTCAATCCACCCACCCCTAATAGCCAATAGTGGGGGAAGGCATCGGTGGATAGGAGCAAAAAGATCCACAATTACCTGTAATAATCAATAGGCTATATAGGGTGTCTATAAGTGGTATAAGTAGATCTCTTTTATAATGAGTCATTCCATGTCTGTTTCAAACTCTAGTCATCTTATAAAGGGCTAGATGTTCAGGCCGCTACGTGGCCCTCACACCTACGTCGCACCCGCAATCTGACTTGTGTGCCCAATATTAATGGAGATCTCTGTATCTGTCCTTGACCCTTTTATGCCCATATATGGAGATTTCTGTGGTATTTGTCAGTCCTTGTCCCTTTCATGCCCATATATGGAGATCCAAGATGTCATCAGTATGAGCCCATACATGGGCATTTCTGTATCTGTCAACCCTTGTCCTTTTACGCCCATATATGGAGATATCTGTATGATATGTCAGTCCATGTCCCTGTTATGCACATGCACATATATGGAGATTGCATGAGTATACATCCCCCTTTGGTGCCAAATGTGAGCTGACTGATTTGTTTATTAATGCCATGACGACACATTGAGGTTAGACAACATACTTCATATTTGAGCGTAGCTATATATATGAAGATCTTTTATTCCAATATGTTGTCATAGTGATGCGGCCGTGGTTTGTTTATGGTTATGTTGTTATAGAGCGTATGTTGGCAAGTCCTCCCTTAAGGCCCCTTTAATGTAGCTCACGTAATAACTATTGCTATCAGTAAGACGCCCTAAGGCGAGAAGGCCGCTCACATGGGTGCGTGCACATGGGCGCATGCACATTGGCACGTGCACATGGGTGCTTTGGCATGTATATCCTTCTGCTGAGCTGGTCAATTCATCACTGTGATGTCAGAACAGGTCAGCTATATCCATATATGGAGTCTGTGAGGTCAGATGTAGAGGTATTAACCAGCTCCATTATGGAGACCTGGTGATGATCAAGTCGTCTCCATGTATGTATATATCCAGGATTTGATGAGGTCAGTGTTGGGATCTTATATATAATATATATATATATATATATATATATATATATATATATATATATATATATATATGGAGAACCAGGTGATGATAGTCAGCACTCAGTAGTCTTGATTTGCAAATGAATTCTGTCTTGGCCATATATGGAGAGTTCATGGGCATAAAAGGGACAAGGACGGAATTAATTTGCAAGTGTGACTTGTCTCGGGCCAACCACACTGGTTAGACTGACACAATTTGTCCATATATGGGCATTCCCAGATATGGGCTCAATATTGATAGGCATAATAGGGATTCTATTGGGCTTACCCAGATATGGGCTTAATATTGTTGGGCATCATAGGGATTATATTGGGTTTACCCAGATATGGGCTTAATATTGATGGGCACAAAAGGGATTCTATTAGTGGGATTCTAACAGGGCATCATCTGGGAATCGGATGTAGAGGTCAGCTCCTTAGATGGAGATCTAAGAGATGATCCAGTCGTCTGTCTGTATGTATATGTATGGATATAGACATAGGAGGGGCCTTAATTATTTTATACTTCAGCTATTGAATAATTGCAGATATACAAGCTCACAGCGCGGCACCGAGTGCCGCTCTGCGAGCTTGTAGATCTGCTAAGTCGTGAAAATGTGTGCAAATCTTTGAATACCGTTATTTGTAACTCAAATTTTGCTCCTGGGGGGGGGTCCCTGGAATTCAATATTTTGAGATGGGGGTCCGTGGCCAAATACTTGTAATTTTGGGGGTCCTTCACATGAAAACAATTGAGCACCACTGACAAAAAAAATCTTGATTTTTCAAAAATAGCAGATCTACAAGCTCGCAGTGCGCGGATATGTACTTGGCCACGGACTCCCATCTGAAAATATTTCGTTCCAGGGACCCCCCAGAGGCAAAATTTGAGTTACAAATGTTTGCTTAAAAATATATATTCAAAGATTTGCTCACATTGTCACGACTTTTCAAAAATAGCAGATCTACAAGCTTGCAGATCTGCTATTTTTCAAGAGGTAGATCTGCTATTTTCCAAGAGTGGTTCTGTCTAATAGTTTAGTAAACCAAGGTTGCCCCTCAGGTGGTTGAAGAGGATTATGGGGGTCACTGGATAGCTCCCTTGGCACTTGGAGCACAGAAAAGTTAAGTTATAGGGGCACTGGGCTTCTCCCCTCTCCCTTGTCCGAAGTGGAAAACCTCCAACAGTTGGTTCAGACGTGTGTCTTATGACTCCCATCAAGGCTTTAGAGTGTTGTACTTGGGATGAGTCAGTCCTCGGTTGTGGTTGTTCTAAAGGCCTGTCCATACTTTCTCCGAAATGTTAGGTGAGTTGGACTTTCCGACGTGCAAATTTCCGAACTCTCATTCGGTCTAATGCTTTTCAGAAGTCGCGAGTGGCGTCATTTCGTAGTCGAACCGGACCTTTTGACCGAAAAGGGCGATTTCGGTCAAAGTATGGACTGGCCTTAAGACCTCTATGTGGTGCACGGCTATATCACCTCTGAGCCATAGCGTTAGAAGTTATCCTTCTAACGCTATGGACAGGCCTACCAGGCCCCTAGGTGACCTTGGGCCCTATTTTCGTCCATGCCTTACCCTATCCGTACACTTCTTGCCTTTCCTTTTTTTACTAATTTGAAAACATTTTTAAATAGTTCAAATAGCTGATACAAGCTCACAAAGTGTTGGTGTTGATCGGTTATTTAAAGTATTTTTCAAAATAGTAAAAAAGGCAAAGAGGTTTAGGGATAAGGGGTAAGGCATGGACGAAAATTTAACTGTTTGAAACCAGAGGCATTTGACATTGTGGTCCAGTATCTTTTTGAGAATTTGAAATTAATTTGCATGCACCGAGCCACATACTGCAGACCTCACCCAGGAAGTGTGTGTGGTACAGTACTGGTGCAAAACAAGTGCTTGCATTGCAATTCATCATGAAAACCCTAGATTGACCCCACACTGTCAGAACCAGTAAGACTCCCTAATCGGGACATAAGCGACCGTTGGTCGCTTATCTCCTGTCACACTGCTGACATCAGTATGACATCACACCGTACACAAATGACCCTTATATAAGACCGGCATTATCTACCGAAAGATTAGTAACAAGATGTCAAAATCGTTGAAGGTTGAATCTCCAGATATGGAGATAACCAACACATCACTCCATATATGGAGATAACCGACGAATCTCACTAAGGCTGACCTCACAAGCCCCATATTTGGACACGAACAACATATAACTCCATATATAGAGACATAGCTGCTGACATCAGTATGACATCACACTGCTGACATCAGTATGACATCACACCGTACACAAATGACCCTTATATAAGACCGGCATTATCTACTGACAGATTAGATGCAAGCAGGATCTCGACTCTGACACAACTCATCGGCTCATAAGCTGGTTCTCCCTCCATATATGGAGATAATCGACGAATCTCACTAAGTCTGACCTCACAAGCCCCATATTTGGACACGAACAACATATAACTCCATATATAGAGACATAGCTGCTGACATCAGTATGACATCACACTGCTGACATCAGTATGACATCACACCGTACACAAATGACCCTGACGGCACACACCAAGCAGTGTGATGTCATACTGATGCGGAGATATGAGCAGGGCAAAGGTGTGACGTGTGACCGACGGACGGACGGACGGACGGTGGAGGTTTTGATACTAAACTGCGACCTGACGGTCGCAATTACATGTTTTAATTTGTAATGACCCCATTTGAAACAAGGCCAAAAGTTTTCTTGAGGTGTTTATCCTTTTAGTTGACTTTACCAGTGAACTAACTGTACTGTCATGAAACTACCTTTCCTATGCAAACTTCTAGTCTTCAATCAATCAAGCAATATTGCAACTTTAATCTAATTAAAACAAATGATTACCCAAAATGTCTCACTCTAGTGACGTCCAAACTAAACGGTGACGTGTATATCTCGCGCAGACTAGGAGATCAAAGAGCATCTTTGAGAAGATGAGCATAACATGGAAAAATCTCAAGAGCGCTGATCCACTGAAGCTAACGGGGCAGCTCTCCCATGATTCATTGCGCGCTCAAGAACTCCGTGCTGTGTGTTGGGTTCTCTTGGAACTGAAGGCTCTTTGACTTTTACAGGCGCTACACGTGTGTGAAGCGGTGTGGAGTTGTCATTCTAACAGCAGCTAACACATATTAAAGGTAATCTGAGTTTTTACTTGTTAGATTCACATAAAATACTGTAGCCATGCAACAGATTAAATCGCATAAAGGATAAAGGATGAGTAAACGTGTGACGTTTAATAGCGTGGGTAAAGGAACTGCTTTGGTTAAGATGGCTAGCAAAGAGCTACATTCTTATGGCTAAATTGGCACAGTCCTTCTGCCTTAACATGCTAAGTATTGACATTTCTATAGGGTATAGATATAGACTAGAGTATAGATTAATCTCTACATTTGAGCATTGGTACCCTATGTAGTTGTAAGTTAGAACTGGGTTACTTACAACTTGTAACAGTAACACATAATTGAGTTGTGACAGTATATTAATGTGCAGGTTGTATCCTTGGATCAAGACTAGTATCATAATATAATTTAAACAAGCCTAAAAGCTTTCGTGTGGTCTTTATCCTTTTAGTTGACCATGTATCAGTGAACTGTACTGTCCTGTACCTTTTCCTATGCTAACTTCTAATAAAGTATTCAATCAATCAATCAAAGATGTATTTGATCGAGTCTGACTTTTGCTTTATTAGATATGAAAGCAAAAGTCAGACTCTATAAAATACATATATCATAGTCTCTTGATCCCAGGCTAGATGTGCTTAGGCCTATCAATGGATTTGAATGCTGCTTTTAATCAAATCAAATCAAATTGTAAAGGTTTAGAATTAGCATAAATGTCCAAATACCCTATAATAAGAATATCGTATTTGCCCTTTATATGCACTGTTTGTCAACCAGGCGATGGTAAAGTCTGTTGCTCATGTACATGGAGAACAAAATAGATTGTGTGATTGTGACAGAGAAGATGACGAGTGGGGACGTGGAGAGGCTCTTGATCCAGTTCCAGGATGAAAGTGGGGAGGTGCTCGGCACACCTTTTGATGTTCCCCTGGACATCACCCCTGACAAACTGCAGCTGGTCTGCAATGCACTTCTACAGAAGGTAAGAGAAGTAGGCTACTGTACTACTTGGGTCATATGGGCTATTGACCGAATTCACGGTACGCAACTTCCTGGTGCTGACGTCATGGTTGAAGGGGAAAAACTACTAATATCCCATAGAGTTAACACAGAAATCGCAAATGTAATGCAATTTCCGAATAGTAATGTATAAAATACGGCTAGCATGATCAAGAAAACAAGATGGTAAAAGGCACAAAGCGATATAATTTGCTTTACCATTCGAAATAATGATTTGTTGGCTTTAAGTCCAGTAATTTCTGTTTACCCTCCAAAGCTGACGTCAGCACCAGGAAGTTGCTGAGAAATTCGCTGAGTGCGCGTGCGTGGGCGGGCCGTGAATAGGGTCTGTTGTTGTATTTTAAATGTGTCATGCATGGCGTGGAAAATTATAAACTCTAAATACATTATTCATTTGTTTCTACCTGTACACACTACTACAGTGTAGTACAGTGGCTGGACATAAATGTGTACACTGACACTGTGGTTCAAAACAAGCTCTAGCCTATCTTAAGGGAAAGAGTATCAAAATACTGAAAATGTCATTGTGCAGAACTTTGATGCAGTAATTAATGGCCAATAAGTGTTTTGAGACAGGGCCGTGGACATAATAGAACGAGCTGAATAGATTATACAATGTCTTAAAGGAGCTATAGTCAACTTTTCTTGAAAAACGGATGCTAAAATAAAAATGTTTTTGAAAATATTTTATAAAAAAATAACCTTCATACATGTGTTTTTTTTTACCACAAAAAGCGTAAAATAATGAAAAATCAGTTTTATTTTAGCATCTGTTTTTCAAGAAAAAGTTGACTATAGCTCCTTTAATGTGCCTTTTGTTTTCTGTGCCCAAGGCACACAAATGTGCCAAGTCAAAATCTCAAGGCCTTCAGAAGGAAAATAGCCGATCTACAAACATAAAAAAGAGGTTAAACAACTTCCTTACCTGTTGCAGGAAGAGCCAGTGCCTCTGGCGTTCTTTGCCCGCGGTGAGGCCGAGGTTGTGTCCGATCTGGCGACATGTGTGAAGGCTCTGGGCATTGAAACGGAGCAGGTGCTGCCAGTGGTGTACCAGCCCCAGGCCGTGTTCCGGGTCCGGGCCGTGGCGAGGTGTACCAGCTCGCTACAGGGCCACACAGAGGCCGTCATATCAACTGCCTTCAGTCCGACGGGAAAGTAAGATTCTCTCAGAAAATGCACTCGTCATGCCATCAACATGCACATAGCATTCTGTCTCTCTGATCACAGGTGACCAACCATGAGGCTGATTTAATTTGTTTCAGGTACTTGGCCAGTGGTTCTGGTGACACTACTGTGCGTTTCTGGGACTTGATGACAGAGACACCTCACCACACAGCCAGAGGTCTACACACATTTCTAGTTATTTAGTTTTGTTGTTTTCCTACCTGAAGCTTCCACATTCCAATGTGATTTACTAAATATATTCTATAAAGTTAGAGTTGTTCTGAACTGATACCAGTATTGGAAAGGCTACTGATACCTTTTTATTTATACCTAGATCAGTGGTTCTCAAGCATCTTTTAATTTCAAGGACCCCCATAACTCTGAGAGTGTACAACTCTCAGTACACCCGAACTATCTCCAGTTCAAGTTGCCCGTTAGTGAGTCTGGACAAAATACGCCCATACAGTACAGTATATAGACTGTATGTCTGACGCACAGCTTATACCGGTATATGGCCACTACAGAAATTGCTGACGTCAGGGCGAATCGGCGTCTTTTCTGTTGTGTGTTTGTGAGAGATGTCATGTCAGACCAGAGCTCGATCAGCAAGAGGGAAATACATAGATAGTCTATTTCACCCATGCATAACTCAATGCTGGCTGGGTGCTGAAACCCCAACAGGCGGATCGTATTCAGCGCAATAACCCTGGAAAGCTGATAATGCAGCGTTTGTGTGAAATAAAAAATGCAAAACGGCATACAGGTTGTGCAGCGCTCACCATTGTGGGTATACGTTCTTCCAGGGGTCATCGCCATGTTGGCTTTTGGTGGACATTTTTGTCAAAATTCCATTTTTGCCACGGACATAACAAATGAGCAGACAACAATATTACCAGAAACACCCCTGAATGAGCAGGTCTGTAACTCTGAGTGGACAAATGGAATCAAGTGGTCCATATGGTTCCATTTGTACACTCAGTTATGGTGGTCCTTGAAAATAAAATGTTTGTGAACCACTGGTACTCATAATGTGACCTAGTGTTGTAGTAAATGAGTATCATACATATTCTGAACAAAACCTGGAGACTTGACGTTCAGTAATTGGGTATTATGGTCAAAATAAGAACATTATAATGGTGTGTAAAACAGAAAATCAAAAATGTTCCACGGACAAGACCAATTCTTTGTCATGGACACATTTTGTCTGTGTACGGACAATCGGACATATTGATGACCCCTGTGTTCTTCTGCTTTAGGCCACACCCACTGGGTTCTGACCATTTCCTGGTCACCTGACGGCAAGAAGCTGGCGTCGGGGTGCAAGAACAGTCAGGTATGTTCTGCACATACTGTACACGCAACACACACACATCCACACTCTTCTATTGTCTTATTCTCTTCTCATATTTATCCTGTTTAGCCACAACTGTTATGGCTCTTAACCTACTTGGTGAGGCAGTAGGCTCAACATTATGCGTTTAAAAAGTTATTTTAAAATGTCTACATCTGTGTTGCTGTAATACTGTTATTTCATGCCGTGTGTGTGTAGATTTGTGTGTGGGATCCAGTGACAGGACAGCAGATGGGGAAGACTCTGACAGGACACACCAAATGGATCACCTGGCTCTGCTGGGAACCTCTACATCTGTAAGACACTCTTTACGGCCTTACACCTGCATTACACTTGGTTGGGCATCGTGTTGCGCACTAAAAATAGCCAAATTAGCGACCATCTTAAATCCATATATTGAACCCAAAGAGTGCATGCTCGGTGCATGCAGTGAAAGCACATGAAAAAAATAATACCATAAAAGAGGACGTACCGTATGTTTGTCTGAACCATTCCTCCTTCCCCTTAGGAACCCAGAATGCCGCTACCTGGCCAGCAGCTCTAAAGACGGCTCTGTCCGTATTTGGGACACAGTGTTGGGCCGCTATGAGAAGATCCTGACGGGACACACCCAATCTGTCACCTGTGTGAAGTGGGGAGGAGATGGCCTCCTCTACACCTCCTCCCAGGACCGGACCATCAAAGTGTGGAGAGCCAAAGATGTAAGAGAGCGTGTGTTCTGTTCTGTGTTGTGTGCTGTGTGTGTGCACACCTGTGATATCTGTCTTAATACGGAGTCCTCACGCACTCTTTATTTGTGTGTGTAGGGGGTCCAGTGTAGGACTCTTCAGGGACACGCTCACTGGGTCAACACCCTGGCTCTGAGCACAGACTATGTCCTCCGCACCGGAGCCTTCGAACCGGCTACAGCCACCATCAACCCCCAGGACGTCACTGGGTCATGTGAGTGGTGCAGTCACAATAGATACCGAAAATACGAATAATAAATGTATAATGTGAACACTAAATAAGAATCACACCGAATAATGAATACATTTAAAGATTTCAATCAGTGTGACAATGATTCAGATATTGTTTGTGTGAGTATTGCGATTACAAGCCTTTTCTTCTTTCCTGCAGTGGAAGAAGTGAAGGACAAAGCCTTGGAGAGATACAACAAAGTTAGGGTAGGTGTGGTTTACTCTGCTCGTTGTGTGCAACATGTGCTCTATTCATGTTAAAACTGAAGATGTAGAAATGAATACAAAGAGGGGTGTACAACAGTATTTGTTTGTTACCGTTGGCAGGGTTCTGCCCCAGAGCGTCTGGTGTCGGGCTCTGATGACTTCACCATGTTCATGTGGAACCCTGCAGAGGACAAGAAGCCGCTGGCCAGGCTGACAGGCCACAGCGCTCTGGTCAACGAGGTGCTCTTCTCCCCAGACACTCGGCTCGTAGCCTCCGCCTCCTTCGACAAGTCCATCAAGATCTGGGACGGACGGACCGGAAAGTAATATAACGTTTAGAATCTTTATTCATATAGTACTCTACTCTGTAAGCGTGCTTACAAAAAAAAGAGAGCGCTTTAAAAAGTACCATTAGCAGTGGTATATACAATTGAGTATGAAATGTTTGCTGTTTTATGACACATTGCCCCCAAACAAGGCTATTAAGAAAAATTAAAACAGAAAATAAATAATTATGACTAAAACTAAATCCAGGTAAAGCTAAGTGAAAAGATTTAATTAAAAGCAATTCAAGAATTCATGTTGAAATGGATGTGCTAAAACAAGACTAAACAAAAATGGCTAGCGCCTTGTGAAATGAAACCCCCAAACTTGGGAATAGCATTATACAAATATAAGAATAATAGCTGTGAGTTGTGTAGTACTGCGGTTATCCTGATGATGGTGCTCTATCCTTAATTTTGTCTGTTTTTTGTTTTGCCTGAATGGTTATCTGCCTAAGATTGTTACAAATGTTAGATCATAGAACACTGATCTAACACAGACTTTATGTGAAGCGTGTTGGGCTCTCACCCTTTTTGTTTCATAGTGCATGTTTCTCTTCTCCTGGCTTTTAATTTGTTTTAATTTGATTCATTAAACTAACAATTTTTCATACAACAAATGTATTATTTTAATTATCATTATTATTATTATTCTACTATCAGGTACCTGTTATCCCTGCGAGGTCATGTGGGAGCTGTTTACCAGGTGGCGTGGTCGGCAGATAGCCGGTTGCTGGTCAGCGGCAGCAGTGACAGCACACTGAAGGTCTGGGACATCAAGACTGGCAAGCTCAACATGGATCTACCAGGCCATGCTGACGAGGTGAGGGTCCAGATGCATCATAATGTGCTGCTAGACTGTAGGGCTGTCGCGATTATGACATTTTACATGACGATTAATTCTCACTCAAATAATTGCGATTAGCCTTATTCACGGCCCGCCCACCTACTTCCGTTTCTCAGTTTTCCCCGGGTGCTGACTTCAATTTAGAAGGGGAAACTATACTGGACTTAAAGCCAACAAATCATTATTTCTAACAGTAAAGTAAATTATAGTGCTTTGTGCCGTTTAGTATCTTGTGTTCTTGATCATGCTAGCCGTATTTTATACTTTACTATTCGGAAATTGCATTAAATCTGCGATTTCTGTGCTAACTCCATAGGCTATGGTAGGATTTACCCCTTCAAAATGTGACTTCAGCACCCGTGGGATGCTTAGTGGGCGGGCCGTGAATTAGGCTAATTGTCGATTTAATTGTGTATGTCATTAACAATTACATTTCTGTTTGGCTTTTAGGCTTAAGTTATGTGTCATGATTGCACATGGCAATCATGACACATAACTTAAATATACAAGGATTTATGGAATCCGTAGGATAAGGGGGTGAATAAATTAGAAGCCGCAGCTTGTGATTGGCTGAAGCAGAGGTCGTGAGCGCTCCGCTGTGTTCACTTGGACCGCATGGAGGTGCCGAAAGTCGGGGGGGGTGAAGATTTACTATTCTGTCCCCCAGTGTATGTGACTCGGACGGTGCTGAGCTCATGCGACCTTCGCAACGCTCGACGCGGCGACTCGGTCGCTACTGCTCGCTCGGAGGTGTCTCACGGGGTGATGGCGCAGCTCTGTCGCCATCACTGAAAACAAGCGCATCTCCTACGGATTCCATAATAGCGACTGCGTGTTGTTTTTTTGTTTCTTTTACTGAACAATCCATAAACAAAACCCTGCATATTATATTGTAGTTATGAGTGTCACTCATCCTCTGCACATGTCTTTTAAAAGCCTGGAGATCATACCAGCATATTTTACATACAGTACCTAGCCATTATTTGCCTTGGGTGAGGCTAGTGATAACGGGACAGAGAGGATGAAAGGTTGGTACAGATTGGTCAGCTGCTGTATATTCCCAGAGGGTTATATGGTAACTGATCAATCGTCGCAAACTTAAAAGCCCTATCTTCCCTAGAGGTTATATGACAGCTGACCATTGACCAACCAGCACAGCTAACTTGTCACAGTATGATGAATGGTGGAGTTACGCAAGCATGATAACTCCTCTTTACCAGGCTGCTATAGAGGGAAATTATGGGTAAAACATTTATCTATTTTTGTTTTATGATAATTTATGATTTTACTGTTAATTAGCTGGTGCCATGGCATTGGTCCGAAATCTCATTGTTCCTACATCCCATTAGTCAGAATCTGGTGATGTTAACCTGGTGAAAAATACTATGCCTAAACCTAACCTCAGTAAAACTATGCCTAAACCTAATCCTAAAACCTAGCCCTAATTCAATTCGGACTAATGAGATGTAGGACTAATGAGAGATGTAGGACTTATGGGCAGTCTCCTAATTAGCTTGATTTCTACTGCACTTGTTTACAACAAGAAAGAACACAAAGCAGATCTTGGGTGTGGCTGATGGCCAAAAAAAAAGGCTGTCTAGATGTCAGGGGTCTGTGTTGTATGTCAAGGAGGTATTATCTTAAATGTCCCAAAAGAAATGCTTGCTCAGTGTGGGGCTATGTCTGGTCTCTGCTCTAATATAAAGTGTCTTGAGACAACTGGTTGTGATATGGAACTTTAATAGAAGTGTGTTTTTGTGTGTGTCCCTGTCCGTCTGTCCCAGGTGTTTGCTGTGGACTGGAGTCCTGATGGGCAGAGAGTTGCCAGTGGAGGGAAAGACAAGTGTCTAAGAATGTGAGTCTGCAGCATGTCTCTGCTACTAAATCTGGCAGTACAATTACATATTGTATGTATATACTATACTATACTGGATAATTCAAATGTGTCATTTGGATTGAGATATAGATTACATCCCTCATTTGGGTTTATGTCTTCTTCCGATTTTCATCATCAACTAATTTGCACGTCTACGAATTAATTAAATGGCATGATGCATAGGCTATAATATTATGAAATTGATTAAAGTATCTTGATTTACCCATAAATGAGTTATTGAATGATGTTTGACAGTTATTTTATATTGAGCTCATGCTATTTTCTGCACATGTATTAAATTCACGTACTTATTTTACATGTAAACAATGATGTATTTGCCTGTCACACTGAATGTGTGTTGTGTGCTTTCCAGATGGAGGAGGTAGCCACACTTGCCATCTCTCATTGTGGCCGAGCGAGTGATTGCCCACCCAGCATCCAATCGCCAGCGTTTCTTTCAACCCCCTGCTGTCTTCTTCTATAAAAGAAGCCAGAGGAGGCAAGGATAAACCTATATCCGGCATTTGGCTTTATTGCTCAGTTCCCCCACAAGGGCATTTTGTAAAGTGACTTTGGTCATGAGTGAAGATGCTAACGGCTGCTGCAGGTTTCTATAGAGAGACCAAGACCAGATGGGAGTAATGCCAAACTTTGTTCTAAGGGGTTGAGCTGAACAGGATATGTTAAAAGACTAGGTATTTGCGTTCATACAGTAGAAATGCAAATGTTAAAACACTGATGGTGAGCATCTATTTAATAAGATTAACATGAGCTTGAGTGGATTAACGCTCGCAGTGATGTCATTCAACCTGACGTCACTCAACCCCTCACACCACCCTAGTCATTACCATTACTATATTGATGACTGACACTTGGCTTGTGTGAAGACAACAAGGAAATTGATGGAAGTCTTAAGCGAGTTGAAAGGAGACCTGAACAATACATTTAAATTCTAGCAGATGAGTGGAAAACGAACCTAATTTCCAATGGTTCACTTTTAAATCCACTACCTCTCCTTTAACCAATTTCAACCTAGTGTCACTTTTTTTATAGGCAAAAATGTAGATGTGCTGTTTTTGCTATTCGTCACGCGACGAAGCATATAGGGCCTAAGTGGTTAAGCCTTGGCAGGTGTACTACCGTATGTAGGTGAACGGACTAGGCCAGACGACGTGGGAGAGGTTAAATACATGGTCAGTGAAGTTAATGCTGATGCCATTGCCAAACCCCTCTAATCTGTTATGTTCAACCGGTCAGTAATGCCCCAGCCTTATGTAGAGGACATTTACTCTGTATGTTACCCACACACTTTAAGTGTCATTTATTTTTAGTATGGCGGTGGTGGTGCTCAAAATATGAGTTTTGTTGTTTTGCACCATCGTACAGCAAAGTATAAGTCATGTTCAGCTTTGTTCCTGACAAGGGAGGGAGACACTAGATCTGACCGTTAGTAGAAATTTCCTCTATGAAGTTCCAATAAAGTTTTACCGCCTTACTTTCAGCATGCTTCTTTGCTATTCACATGTCAATGTAATGTTGGTTGTGAAATAACAGCCATAATAGTGGTTTACATTTGGCCACTACTAAGTCACCACTATGCGGATCATACTTCTGGGTCCATTATCTCATTCACATAAAACGGGTACCATTTGTGTGCATATTTTTTATGGACTTGACAAGATTAACCCCCACCGCCCTTTTGCACAAGGCTGAAATTTGGCAACCACTACATACAGTACACACAGATGCCTGCAGCCTTACTAAACAGGTGCTGGGTCTTGGATTTAACAGCACATGGAGTCATTCATAAACCACACAGACAAAGATTTGGCTTGCTAACCACATGTTTATTAGGCCAATGAAAATGGGTTATGACTACATAAATATGCTCAGAGGCTTCTAAACCTGGTCGAATAGAAAAAGTATCTGAGATTGGTTTGACTTCATTTTTTTTAAAGTGTGGTTTTGTTTTAAACATGCCAGCAAAAGTTAATTCATTTTTATTTTCTATCACATGTGATTGTAGACTGTGGAAAATGCCAGCAAAAACTTGCATCTCCTGACCCGTGTATAATCACGCCATACCTGACGGCATGACCATGTAGACATGCAGTCAACCTATTTATAAAAGCAGCAACAATATTCAAACAAATATAAAAACAATTATTTAGCTTATACAGAAGAGACAACATGGTGGATAAATAAAACAAATGTTTACAACTATGAAGGATGATATATTTGAAATGATGGCGTTTGGCATAGAGAAGTTAAGGACTCCCGTTCAAGACTGTGCGGTGCATGTAGTTAGCTGACCCAACACCAAAGCCCACAGAAATACAAATAGCCTTTCAGGTTGTTGAGACGCTATTGAGCCTTAATTATATACTCCCATCCCAGACAATTTGGTTTCAGGCAAGTTACAAAATTGTGCGAAGAAGTATTTGCCTATATAGTTCTGGCATACAGTATCGCACAATTAATCTTCAAATGTGTAGAACTGCTATTTTCCCTATTTGCTTAAATTGATAAGATAGAGAATGCCTCTTTTTATTTTTCTTACAAATTGAACCCTGCATTGAGTACAGTACAGATTGTTCTCTTAACAATGAATTCACAAGTTAGCCTCTACAGTAGTTTCGATTCACATGAGAACAGCAGGTTTGCCAAAGATCTTTTTAGACATGATGCGCATTTTAAATTTGCAATAGCATCTGGAAGCTCTCAAATTAACTATACATTTGCAGGATATCCAGACCTGCACAGTAATTAGTATCCAAGTTGCCATATCAGCCATCCCTTCAAACACCGCAAGCATGAAGGACATTAACAAGCAATGTCAGATGTTTATGACATTTTGTAATGTTCTCACATCTCTAACTCGCCTGTGTGGCAACACTGCTGTCTACGTGAATTCTTATGAAATGCTTTTGAAGGTCATGGAATTTGGATTTAGAGTTGGCTTGGTATGCACAACAGCAAAAGGCTCGCATCAGCAATGATACTTATTCAGGGCAGGTGGTAACATGTTACATGTAGTATAAATAAAATGGAATTCAGTGGTATCCATTTGTGTGCCATGGAAGTCCGTGCATGATTTTCATTAGAACCCAACAACACTAATGGCTTCCACTGTCTGTGGTGAACATGAAATCAACCGGTGGGGTTTTTGGGTTGAATTGAAAACCTGGATGCACTAGGACCTTGAGGTGGATTATTTGAATATCACTGTAAATGCTACATAGTGAGCTGCATACGGTTACATGCAGCCATGTTCTGTTCAACAACAGTCACAAAAAACATGAACAGTATTTCTATAGTCCACCACAAAGACAAAGCCAGGGCCTACTGTATACTGTTAGCACAGTGACAGAAACGTAAGCAATAACAACGCTAATACGCATTTGAGTGCTGTGCAGCTGGGTGTTGAAAGTCACTATTCCAGTCCTGCAGTGTGCTTGTTTTGGCTGAGTCTGCTAACATTTCTGTCACTCGTTGAGTAGATAAGTGCTTGGTGAATCAAAAGACACATGTACGGCTTCATCAAAGTACAAATAAGTGTTCATCCCTTACAGCCATGTACAGTAACAATGGTCATAGCTAGCTAAAGTTGTAACATACTGTATACTGTGTATAGATCCCCTTCTGTTTTAAAACCATTTCTAGCGATGTCCTGCCCAGTTGGGTTAAATCTTGTAATGTTTAGGGATTCCTTGTGTTATAGCCGGAATGATATAACCTAATTACAAAAGGATGCCACAGCCGCCAAGTGAACACATTAACTGCTCTATAGATCAAGCATCAGTCTTCTTTACTCCTAGTGTTAGTTAAAATAATCGTAAGACCTAATTCAGTCTTAATTTACCAATGGGAAACAAGTTATGGGGAAAACGGGAAAAGCTATTGTTCTGGGATTTCTAGTTGTTTCACACATGGCCAGAAAATTAGCCAGAATGTGTCTGGGGAGGTTGAGAGTAAAGGCTAATTTATACTTTTAAGTGACAACTGTCTAAACAGCTGTGGGAAGAATTAGCCAGAAGCAGTCATGGGCTGTGTCCGGAATCACTCACTACTCCCTATATAGTGAGTTTGCCATTCTGTAGCGCTGCCCAAATGTATAGTGAGACATATATCCTATATAGTTAGTGGTGTGATATGGATTTTAGAAGTGGTGCCCCTCTAAATTCGTGACGTGCGCGTGCTTGCACGTGAGGCGGCGAGGCGCGTGCAGCTAAATAAGTCTGGGCTCGCCGAGCCCATGGCATCTCACCCGTGTATATAGTGGACGCACAATAAACTGTGAAAAGTAGGGTACAATTAACTAATAATGGTCACTAATTAAGCTCCAACTACTACGTTGATCTAGCACTTTATAATTACCGTATGTGATAGCAATGACATAATCAACGGTGACCTGAGTAGTGTGAAAGTGAGATTTATTTTGTGATTATTTTACTAATGAGCTCACTATAGAATCCTCTACATTACCCTCTTGTAGGGAGTAGGGAATTATTCCAGACACAGTCAACAGTGAAAGGTAGGATTGTCCCACAAACAAATGGTAATTTGTCTTCTAAGTAACCCTTAATTATTTTGTAATGTGTCCCCGGTAAGGGCAGTGTCATACAATTTAGGGAGTATTAACTTCACCCTTTTGTTTCCTGCTGTGTTTTGTTTGGGTTGGTATGCAAACGCGGGTTGTCAATGTTCTGGGGACACAGATCATTTTAAAGCAGCAACATTGTGCTGCTTCAACATATTGGGTCCTGACTTTGCTCGAGGCACAAATGCTGGTCCCAGTGCGAAAGCAGTTGGAGAGGCCACTGCTTTAAAGGAAAGAATAAGGCAAATAACAGGGTCAAGTTGAATATGGGTTTGAACCTTTCATAGCCATGTGGAAACCTAAGTACTGGGACAGTAGTGGAACTGGTCAGACATCGGGCAGCGGTCTAGGTTTTTCTCTCCATCTTCTCCCTGGTTAGTTGGTCTTCCATGCGTTGTTCAGTAGTTTGACAACCTCCTCATAGATAACAAAGACGATGGCCACATCCAAACACACCCGGCCCAGTCTGGGAACTGTACCTTTATAGAACCTATAAAAATGGCAAGACGTGGAGAATTCTCTTTGCTTGTGTATTTGTTATAGCCATAATTTCTGATGCACTATAACATACTAGATATGATAATGGATGAGTAAAAGAGGGACCCAAGTATTGGCATCAGGATGAGGGGTTACTTACGCCTGTGGTCCTTCGTTTTTTAAGATCTGGACGGCACAGTCCACTGTGTTTTTGTAGCGGTGGGCCTCCAACCCCTACAAAATACAGAGTTATAAATGATGGTGACCGTGTATCCGACTGTCTGTGAATGTCTGTGTGGTTGTGTGTGTCTTAAGTCTTACCTGCATTCTGGTCTTTACTACATCCAGAGGCGTATTTCCAAAAACACTGGCAGCTCCTGCCGTTGCTCCGAACATCGCTGTGACAATTGGGTGCATCTCTTTCCTAGAGTCGTCACCTTGGAAGAACAAATCATGAGGTCGAACATTTAGATCAAAGCAAAATGACGATATACTGTCACAAACTATATAGGGAAAACCAAAATATAAGACTGATGCATGTGCGCCAGTTAATAAAGCAAATTCCACAGACAACATACTCATTTTGGAGTTATAAATGATGCCAACAGAGCAACCTGTCGGCCCTCTCACCTTTGTACCAATTACGGAGAGTGTTCATCACATAGAACCGGATGGCCTGATTTGTTCCTTGTTTTAGCACAGTTGCAGTAAGACCCTGGTAAGTACCCCGCACACCTAAAAATAAATACATGAGACATACAGTATAACAAAGGACAAAACAAGTGCGTAGATACACAACATGTTGTACATACATAGTCCAGTAGTTTGTGAATAAACAATTATTCACCTTTTAGGATTTTGCTGTAACTTTGGAAACTTGATATAATTCCAGCATCAGAGTAAAACTTAAATTCCTGCATGAGCAATATTACAGGCATCCAACAGTTAAAGACCACAGGGGTCAAAGTACCCATGCAGTAGATGTACAGTAAGCAATATTCTTGTGTCCCACAGACCCACTCCCATAATAGAATGTTCCAGGAAAATTAAGAACTAAGGATGTTTTCAGGATGTAACTGAACTAACACCACTGTTCTGAACATCACAACCTTCGTGATCCTGTTTGCCCCGAGAAATGACAAACGATACGTTATAGCTAGCCTACTAAGAAAATGTCCATTCACAGTTCAATTCGCTTTGAGCCTACTCCTGCCTAATGAAATAAATACTTGACAGAATGTTGACATGGGTTTTCATGTCTCCTGGCAACAATAAACTGCTGATATACGATACAGTTTATATAATGAAATGAGAGCCGGGCCGTATCACACTGAGACAGTTTCTCCATCTCACCTTGTTCTCTGATGATCTCACTGACTCCGTGGAAGAAACCTCTATAACGCGGCCGAAGAGAACACTGATCATGGATCAACTTCACCTGATGGTAAATACAGTATGAGAATAAAGTCAAAGGAGTTTTTTGCTTCATCATTCCATCGGCAACCACAAGAGACCACACGTTTTACAATGTTACATTTAGGGCTGGTGCAACTAACAATTATTTTCACAATCACTTAATGTGTTGGTAATTATAACATTAACATATGCAGTGAAATTGCGTAAAGTAACACATTTTGGCAAATGTGTAAATAGCACACAACAATGATACATCACTAAACCATCAATACATTTTCTGTCGAACGATCCAATTAATAATTTCACCTGTAGTCAGTCACGTTCAACCACAACAGTGGTGAACATGACAGCAAGGTGCTGGAAAATCTCTCATGTTCAATAATATTCAGTGTGATTGAATGTGAAGTAGTGAAGTAACGTTCAACTCAATTCAACTAAAGTGGTGTCCAGGGACTCTCAGGGTTCCATGAGGGTGTTCCAAATGAACCCTTACAGCTCTGTAACTCTTAAGAGTGTACAAATGTGACGTGTACAAATGTGACATGCAGGGCCGGTTCCTGGCATAACGTAAGCAGCCTCTTACGACCACAACCAATAAGGGGGCCATATCACAGGAAGAAGATATTTTTTAAACATAGTGTTACATTATGTCATGTATCCCCTATCCAAAAACTAGCGTTATTATTTTAATATGCGCTCCCCTTCCTCCTTCCTCATAATCCCAAACTTCACTCTAGGCCTGGCTGCCTGTGCTTGATTCATGAGCAAGTCAATATGCCTCCAAAAAGAACATTTCGATCTGGTGCTACAGATTATTTTAGGTGGCCCCTCACGCGCGCATCCGTTAGTGAGGGGCCACCTAAAATAATCTTGCATAGTGCCACTAGAGTCCTAGAACCGGCACTGGTGACCGTACATTTGTATACTGGGGGCCTTTGAAATACTAGGTCAGTTTTCTGACCTGGCATTGTTAACATGGAGTGTTCACCTAAACCAACCTTTAATGTTTCCATTGGACAGACTACGATGATGGCCTCAGCTATCCCCGCTCCTAAACCACACAGGAGACTCCGCGTGTTGTCTAGACGACCGTTGGCATCCCGCATGGGGTTGCTGAGGATCTCAAACATCCCAAATCTGAGAGAAAGAGCAGGTGTGTTTGTGTGTGTTTGCAAGAAAGAGGACAAGATATAGTAGATGCTGATATGATATTGATACTTTTAATTAAAAGCATGTCTATAGAATAGATTAAGAAATCAATGACACAATATATTCCTTAACGTTGTGTGTGCGCAGCAAAATATAAAGAAAAGAAAGGCTCTGAGGGGATGATTTGCAATGCTGACAACATCCATCCATCTTCATGCGTTAATCCGGAGTTGGGTCACAGAGTGCTGACTACAGTAACACCCAAATCCATTGTTAATGATTGTACGGTATCATACATTATATAGCAAATTTATATTAAGGGAATTGAATCATCTGTGGAAGGCCAACCTCTCAACCCATAAGATCAGCTTGGAATGAAATGCAAGAATATATATAAACTCATACCACGCTATGTGGCATAATAAAACATCACAGTATGTCTGTAGTATGGATGTACAGTACATGGTACACAACATATCTACTGTATAGTGACTTTTAATCCAAAGTTCTGTGAAGATGATTTCACACATCATCGAGGCAACCATGCAAGGCACCAACCTGCTCACCAAGCTGGCAGATACTGTAGGGTACAGCGATTAATTAAGTACACTTTAACACAAAACCAGGAGGAGCTGGGGATCGAACCTGGAACCTTCCAGTAAACGGTCTACCTCCTGAGCCAACGCAGCCTCAGTATTACAGCATGTCTTACCTCACTGCAGACTTGGGGATAGATCCATAGATCAAAGAGCTAAGACCTCGATACAGCCCTCTCAGGCCATGGTCCTGCACTGTCAGCTTCACACAGTCACCTGCAGAGATGCATACACAAATAAATACAGAATACCCTTCTGTTCGGCCGCCTTCAAGATTTGCAAGTGGGAACTGCTGTCTTAAAGCACGCCTCACTAGTCTTCAGCACTGATCGGAATTCACACAGCAGCCAACGAACCACACAGCAGCACACAACAATGCATGCGTGCCATGCACGCAGCCACACAGTGGCCTACCTATCCCTCTGTATCGTGGTGGGTTGGCGCCTCTCCCATCCAGTTGCAGCTGGGTCTTCACATACTCTGTAGGAAAGGTGATGCAGATCTCTATGCCTCCTGCGATGCCTCCTGGAAGACAAGGGAGAAACAAATGGGTTAACCACTAGCTGCACACTCTGCAGACTATTCAAACCAGCTTATTCTTGAATTTTCCAATGAGAACAGCAATCTGATCATTTCATCTGTTTCCATCAGTCATCTATGATCTATGTACACAGTGGGTAGACTTTACTGTAAGCTTAAAGCTTGTGGCTGAATGAACGCTAGACATACTGATACTGCATGAATGGATGGATGGATGAGAGCAGAGCACACACATTCTACATAGTAACGCAGACAGACAGAACATAACATGCAAGCTGCCAGGCACACACACAGGTTTATACATGATGTATGATGATGATGATGATGATGATTCATCGTTTGATAACTCGGTATTGACCCAGTTATTGTTGGTAGATAGAGTTAGCGTAGCAGGGAGATCAGACTAATAAGGCTGAGCAGCAGGGCACTCCATGTCTAGCCCCTGTATTAAAACCCTTGAAACCCTGACACCTTGAATCTATACATGTAGGCCTAATTGTGTCACCACCTCACCTGCAAGAATAGCCTTGCCAGGGTGTGTTGTTTTCCTCCCTCCGATTGCAGCAGCTGCCAGTGTCCTCCTGGCCCCGTATGCCTGGTAGTTATTTGCTGGGAGGGCGCCCACTAGCAGCACAGGACCCAAACATTGGGAGGATGATGGGGGTTGCGGGGTAGTCGCTGTAGTGGTGGTGGTCGAGCATCCGCGCCTGACAGCGCAGCTCTCACACGGCCCTTCTCGCACCGAAAACGGCTCCAATAGCGAAGACATCTCTCTAGAAATAGAACGACGGCACTCACGGCAGACGGCGGGGATAAACAGTCGCACTGCTCGCCGTGCTGCTCAGCCTGATCTCGGACAATGTCAGACAATCCAATCCAGTGGCAGTAGGCTACTAGAGGTGGGACAGGGTGGGACGTTCGTGAACGAATCGAGTCTTTTGAACGGCTCTTTGAAATGAACGATGGGATCCGGTTCGCAGTATGGGAGCCGTTCCTTTCTAATGAACAGTGGTGGAAAAAAGTTCAAAAATTCTTTACTTAAAGTAAAAGTATCAATATAGTTCAATTCTGCAATGTAGAAATACTCTGCCACAAGTAGAAGTTTGGAATTAAAAGTAGCCTATTGGTATCAAAATGTACTTAAAGTAGTAGTACCATTAAAGTATGTAGAATGTCCCATTTCACAAGTTTTCCAATTACTAAAATGTAGGCTAGAAAAATCATTTGAAATTAGCAGATCTACAAGCGCACAATGCGTTGCATTACAATGCATTGTGAGCTTGTAGATCGGCTATTTCTAATGGTGGAATTTTCTATATATGGCCGAAATGTATATAGGGTTGAAGTGATTTGTAATTATAATAATCAAAAACTACAAAGTAACTATGAGACAGTCTTTTGAACGGCTCTCTGAAAAGAACGGATCCCAGAGATCCTGCTCACTTCATAGAACCATAAATCCCATCCATAGGCATTACAACACAACACAGAGGCTGTGTTGACCAATGTGGCGCTAGCGGGAGAATCATGAATATTAAAATTGCGGCCAGACGATGCTCCCTGCCAGTCACGTGAGTGTCCCCTGCGTCCAATGGCGGTGGCGAATCGATGCTGTTTATTGATCCAAGCCCTCGAGCTGAAGCCCCCTCACTTTGTTTGTTGTGAAACCAATGACGAGGTCGCGGTGATAAATCATCCGAAATCAGGTAGTTATACAATTGACTCATTGATTTATAATCAATTTGTTATGTGACATAAGGTCATACATGTCACACCCCCCGAAGGGGGTCAGCTGGCATTCAGACTGAACCCTTTTCGATTGCATATTGTCATTGTATGTGTGTATTTTCTGTTGTAAACAAGAGAAACCTGGCACCTCTGTTGCCTCTGTCAATCACTGTCCCTTTAAATAGATCTCATGCCAGTGATGCCACCTCACAAGCACTTGAAACGCACGCGCGCGCGCACACACACACACACACACACACACACACACACACACACACACACACACACACACACACACACACACACACACACACACACTATGCCCCTCCTCCTCTCCTCGCCCAGTACAATGGAAGTGGGTCAGTGTTTCATGCCCCCCAGGAGGAGAAACAGTTCAGTCAGAGTCTGAACATACAAAACTGGTATGTATTGTAAACTCCAAAGAATGCAAAGTGACATATCTCTGCAGCCAGTACATATTGTGAGTGTATATATGTGTGCTTGTTTGCCATCAAATGATGCGTACATAACATCAGAGAGGCTGCAGCGGGCAGAGGTATGTGTGGCATGATGACAGCTCTTCCTCCAGATGTTGGTGCCACACAGAAAGAACATTCATTTTTCCCTTAGAGATTTCAGAAAATATTTATATAAATTATTTTAAGCCTGGAACCTAGCCATGCAGGCTCCCGGTGAATCATGACCATAACATATTTGATTCTGTGTAAAACATATTTTAATATTTGATTATATTATAGGCTGTACTATATTTAATAAATACCCTTTCTTTTGTTGCTTTTGACACAGAATCACTGTGTGTGTGTGTGTGTGTGTGTGTGTGTGTGTGTGTGTGTGTGTGTGTGTGTGGGGGGGGGGGATAAATGGATGGGCTTTCTATCTGGCACCACAAAATGGCTGGTGCTGTGCCTTATACTTTCTGTATACTATACAGGATATGTACTCTCAGCTGAGTCCATGTTATTGTTAGAATCTTCATTCTTGTGACCCTCATAATTGTGGGCTCGCCTATAAGGCGAGCACACTTTAGATATTGTCATTATTTATCTATCAGGCAGGCAATCAGTAGACGGGATCTTCGGTTCCTTTCTACTCCTACATACTTAGTGAGAAAATGAAAATAAAAACATCAATGTGTTCAGTTTACAGTGGCGAAGTGTGCTATTATTTTTTATAGCAATCGGCCAAATGGTGGCGCTGTAGGAAGCCTTCGAAAGTGCGAACTTTGAACAGGTATAGCTCATGCTGTGTTTTAGGTACAGCCATGAAACCTGTATACACGTATGCGTCTCCTCATGCCGAACAACTTTTACACTCTGACTTTTGACCTCTGACCTTTAGATCCCCCAGAATTGTGAATTATATGAAAAACAGTAAAAATCTATCTCCTCCTGAGATTTTTGCATAACGCGCACAAAACTTTTTTCACATGAACTTTTGACCAATACGGTCAAACTGTCTGGTCGGATTTCTTTTAAAGTGAAATATAATTTTTTAATAGTTCAATCAATATTGCGGTTTTATGCAAATTATTCTTCGGCCTCTAAATCATACATGCAAAGTTACACATTCATGGCATTAGGGAAAGATGTAGAGGGTTAGTCAAAGTATCACTGAAACCAATTTTATTCCAATCGGCCAAAGGGGGGCGCTATACGAAGCGTTTGAAAATTCAAACTTCAAACGGGCATAAGTCATGACTCGTTTCGTTTGAAGACATGCAACTTGTTACACGCGTGCTTTGACTCAAGCGGAAGACATCTGTGTTGTTGTTAAGTAAGCTCCGCCCTTCAATTTTCCGCCATTTTGAGCAGTTTGTAAAACGCGCAAACCCGCTTTTATTCTGGAATTTTCGCTCCACGTGCACAAAACTTTTTTTACATGAACTTTGGACCAATATCTAAAGATCTGTCAGATCGGATTTCTTTAAAATTGAAACATGCTTTTTTAAATAAATTCAATGAATATTGCAGTTTTATGCAAATTATTCTTCTGCCTCTAAATCATACATGCAAAGTAACATGTTCATGGCATTTGGCAAAGATGTAGAGTGTTAGTCCAAATATCACTAAAACCAATCTTACCCCAATTGGCCAAAGGGGGGCGCTATATAATTTTGAGCAGTTTGTGAAACGCTTAAACCCGTTAGGATTTTTTTTTGCAATTTGCATGAAACATTCTACACACAATCTAAGGACCTTTATCTAATATGCCTATGAAGTGCACAGTCTGCACACACACACACAAAAAATAAAATAATGAATATAGCTGCAAGCAGCAATAAAGTGGCCAAAGCCAAAAACACATCAAATTATGAACAAAGCCTGCAATGTGCGTGAAATCTTGCAAGCACATTCCCAATAGGTCAAGGAACAATATCACCCTTCTTACATTGGCCTGTTATAGCGCCACCAGCGGGTCAACTTTTGCACAACACATTTTTGGAACAAAATGGACCAATCTTTGACGTCAGTAACGTCAAAGAGAGCACTGCCTGCGATCTTGACATTTTGTACTTTTATAGCCATTGTTTTCTGGCTTGAAGCGAGCCCACAATTGTTTCGAAGGAACAATATTTTTCTAGTTTGTAACATTGTTGTAAACATAATTTTCAGTGTTCATCGTCACTGTCATCGTTATCATTATTGCACATGTGCTTGTCCATTCATGCATTTTGCCTCTGAATTGTAATGCACTTCCACTATGCTACTCTCCACCCTCCTGTCTAGCATCAGGGTCTTGAGCTCTGCAGTGTTGTTAGCTCCGCTGTCACAGTGTATCTACGTAGGTGGTGCAACGCTTTCCTTTTCTGTCTTTGCCCTTGGGTTGGCTCCCACAGTTTGCTTGCCGCCAGTTCCGGCGTCTGTAGCAAATTGTTGCATTTGTAGAAATGGTTGGCCTTAAAAATCATGCTCAGTGTTCTCAGGGGCCCAGTGTTAGGGACAGTTACAATTACTGCAACTCTTTATATTTAGTTGAGTTGCTGGCTCATCACTCTACAAACTACAACTTGGCCAAAATTCAGCTGCCAGACTCCTGACTGGCACTCGAAAGTGGGACCCAATCACCCCCATTCAAGCCTCCCTTCATTGGCTGCCAGTCAAATTCAGAATCAATTTAAGAATTCTGCTGTTTGTTTTTAAAGCCCTACACAGCCTGGCACCACCATATATATCCGACCTAATCGAGCCCGACTACACTAGGATCAGCTGACCAGATGCTCCTAAAGGTTCCTGCACACAACTGAAACTAAAAGGTGACCGTGCCTTCTCGGTCACAGCGCCGATTCACCAAATCTGTGGCACACCCTGCCAATGGCTCTCTGGGCTGCATACTCTCTGGACATTTTTAAATCCAGACTAAAGACATATACTGTATGTTCGTCCTTTTAAAACACCTAATGCCCCACTGCTCCTGAAGGAGCTAAGCTGGTTTTGTCTGAAGTTTGTTGTACACCCAGTCGCCCAGGGTCACATTGTTTGTTGCTGTGTACATTGTTGTGTAAATGTGTCTAATCAGTGTCGTTTTTTCTCTTGTATATTTTTAGCCATATTCTGTGCAGGACTTTGGTCAACCCTGGTTGTTTTTAATGTGCTCTATAAATAAAATTGACTTGACTTGACCCTTGAATCCTATGCCCCAGTGACTTTCCACCTACTTGGACCCTTACAGCAAAACAGGAAAGGGCCCTGGATGGAGTCTACACAAGAATACTATGAATGGCTCTAGGTGTCACATGGACGGACCACATCTGAAGTGGTCCTCTACACTGTCTACAGGGACCTGCCACAGGTCACAGACTGAAGGATGAGGCTGTCAGGGCACTGCGTCTGGCACCCGGAACTAGTGGCAAGCAAACCATGGGAGCAAAGTTAGAGCCAGGAAAGGAGAGAAGCGCACCACCTACGTAGTTGCATTGCGGCGCAACAGCTTAGCTAACAACACGTTAGGTATAGGAGAGGGTGAAGGGCAGTGATTCAGGAGTCCAGAGTTGGTTTTGGCTAGACCGTACTCTCGCATCGCATTCTCGCTTTGTGCTAGTACTCAATACTATAACAGAACATGATAGAACATGTCTTAAGCAGAATGTATCATACCCCTTTGTGATGGCAAATAGAACAGTCCTGCTGTGCTCAAGCATTGATCAAAGCCACCTGTTCTCAACATCAGGTCCGGGGACTACCAGGGATCCAAATGGACCCGTAAGGTGCTTATACCGCCCAAGCAACCAGTGTGCCAATAGGCTAATTTGCACTTGGTAGGACATTAAGCATGGTTCTTACTGTACTCACACTTACACCTTTGTGTTTAAACAGCTATAAACACCTGCTTCCCTTAACGCCTCATCTCTTCTGTTCGTCCTCACCTGTGTGTATCAGGCTCATCACCATGGTGCAATTGCAACGGTGATCTCTAGAATCACAGTAGTCAGTAGTTGACCATGGTGTAACACATGTTACACAGTAAGGTGAGTCATGATACTATAGCCATCATCAATACTAATAATATCTAGAAATACTGTTCCTTCGAAACAGTGTGGGCTCGCTTCCACCCAAAAAATAATAGTAAAAGGTGTCAAGGTCCCAGGCAATGCTCTCTTTCATTTTACTGACGGGCCTAGTCCGGCCTGTTCGAAGTGGAGCGGTGAATCTGAGCAGCTAGTGTGTGCATGTACTGTACTGTACTGTACTGTACTGTACTGTACTGTACTGTACTGTACCTTACTGTACTGTACCTTACTGTACTGCACCTTACTGTGCTGTGCTGTACTGTACCTTACTGTGCTGTACAGTACCCTACCTTACTGTGCTGTACAGTACTGTACCTTACTGTACTGTACCTTACTGTACTGTACTTCGCTGTACCTTACTGTACCTTACTGTACTGTACTTTGCTGTACTCTACTGTACCTTACTGTACTGTACTTGACTGTACACTACTGTACCTTACTGTACTGTACCTTACTGTACTGTACTCTACTGCACTTTACTGTACTTTACTGCACACTACTGTACCTTACTGTACTGTACTTTACTGTACCTTACTGTACTGTACTTTACTGTACCTTACTGTACTGTACTTTACTGTACTCTGCTGTACCTTAATGTACTGTACTCTGCTGTACCATACTGTATTGTACTTTACTGT
Source organism: Nannobrachium achirus (assembly GCF_963921795.1). Lineage (NCBI taxonomy): Eukaryota > Metazoa > Chordata > Actinopteri > Myctophiformes > Myctophidae > Nannobrachium > Nannobrachium achirus. The sequence continues at coordinate 20,531,946 of NC_137826.1, forward strand.
ACCTTACTGTACTGTACTTTAATGTACTCTACTGTACCTTACTATACCTTACTGTACTGTACTTTAACTCATACAGTGCCAAACGACTTTTAGATCAACTTTCTCACTATGGACTTCCCTGCCAGACGACTTTTGGCGACTTTTACTTAGAAAATAAAACCCCAAAAAATGTTTTTTTTTTTTGATTTTTTAAATTTTTTGATTTTATTTTTTTTGACCCCATTAAATCTAGTAAACATGATTTCAATCGCGATTTTGCATGTTCCACCCCCCATACAACCCCATCTTTCATACAGGGCAGCCATCTTTGCTTACATAATGTAAAACATAATGGCTATTATCTCTTTTTTTTGTTTGTTTGAAAGCTGTGAACAGCCTGCACAAACATGGTGCATGATCTGTGCATGGGCGTGCATGATCTGTGCACTATAAATTACATGGGAGTCTATGGAGATTTTCTGGCAATAATGCCACTCGAGGGCATATTTAATTGGCAGTAACTGAGTTTACGGTACCTTACTGTACTGTACTTTAATGTACTCTACTGTACCTTACTGTACTGTACTTTAATGTACTCTACTGTACCTTACTATACCTTACTGTACTGTACTGTACTCTACTGTACCTGACTACCTTACTCTACCTTACTGTACTGTACTTTTATGTACTCTACTGTACTCTACTGTACCTGACTGTACCTTATTGTACTGTACTCTACTGTACCTGACTGTACCTTATTGTACTGTACTTTGCTGTAGTCTACTGTACCTTGCTGTACTGTATCTTACTGTACTGTACTCTACTGTACCTTACTGTACACTACTTACTGTACTGTACCTTACTGTACTTTACTGTACTCTACTGTACCTAACTGTACTGTACATATTCTGTGTTCCCCCCCCCCCCCCCCCCTTCCCTCTTGTAACCTGAGACTTTGGTGATGATTGACACTTCGCTCTACAGAAGATTGCACAATAGGTATACAGACAGACAGAGTGGAACAGTTATTGTGAGATTATGACACATGTGGGCACATGTGGACCGGGATAATGTTGGGCAAGCTAGATGTGTTATTGAATTTTGTATTATGTTTTTTAGACAATTGAACAACTGCTGAAGGTGGAGTAAAGCTGGTTGCACACTGCTGCGTTTTTCGGGCCGAATATCGGAGTGAATTTCGGAGCCCGCAAATAAAAAATCAACCTCACGTTATGTCAGTCACGTTTGCACACTGCCGCCCGTTTCGCGCACCACTCGGTCCCTTGCTCTCTCTATCTCTCTCTCTCTCTCCTTGCCCTGAAAAACGCATTTCGCAACGAAAAACGCAGCAGTGTGCAACCACCTTTACAGATGGACAAACATACAAACAAACAAACAAACACACACACAATCTTAAGTAACAAAAATAACTAAAGCTGTCAAATTCTGTAATTGTAGCGGAGTATAAGTAATAAAAATGAAAAGCCTGTCAACTGATCTCCCTGACAACCAACAACAACCAACACAATGGCTGACTGTCCCCTCAGGCCACTGGGACCTACAGTAAAATCCTTAAATTCTATTGCCTGAAGGGACAGTCCGCCATTCCACTGGTTGCCGCCGGTTGCCAGGGACATATCACAACCAATCAGGATCCTAAAACATTCTTCTTTTCTAGGTTAAATGTCTCTAAAACTACAAAACATTTCAAAATGAAAAATACAAGCACACGTGTCCACAGTAAGCTGAACACATAACCATTTGAATGGTGTTGAAAGGTGTAAGTGTGTAGGAGGTGAATCGCGCCAAAGTTTTGAGGAGATACTGACTGACTGATAGATAAATAATGAAGATAACATACGTGTGCTCGCCTTTCAGGCGAGCCCACAATAATAATTGATAATATGATAATAGTTTGGTTGTAACACACTTTGATCTCCATGTTAGTTGTAGCCTAGTAGTAAGCCGAGCCATGAGGCCCATAGGGCAGGAGCCTATCTCCTGGTTATGTAGTGTGAGGCAGCTTGATGTACAAGTACACCCACTGGACATGACGCTAGTATGTCACAGGGACTTACCCCCAATCCAACCCTTGATGCTGAGTGCCAAGCAGGGAGGCACTGCGTCTCATTTTTTGGAGTCTTTGGTATGACCTGGCCTGGCTGGCCAGGGTTTGAACCCCGACCTCCCAGTCTCAGGGCGGACACTCTAACCACAAGGACACTGAGCTAGCCTGGTAGTTCTTAATGGTAAGGACTAAAAGTTGAAGTTATTGTGTATCTAATATCCGTAAAGGTGGGGCAGGTTATCAGTTATCCATCCACATTCATCAGGCACTGTTATGGAGGATTTCTATGACATTTTCTACAGCCTCACGGTTCAAGATGTGCCTATAATTTATTCACACTCACTTTGTTTCTGAGACATGTAAATAAGCCGAAAAGCTTACTAGGATCTCCTTTTAGTTGACCTTGTACCAGTGATTTGTACTGTCATGAAACTGTACTTTTTCCTATGAAAACTTCTAATACATTCTTCAATCACTCGATCAATTATGCAGGATAAAAGAATATTAGAGAACAGAGAACACAGAAAAAGACAGATTTTGTACACATATATTTATTTGTGGGAATATCCCTGTATAAATGTTGCAAAGATGATAAACATGAAAACAAAAAGATAAAGAAATAATCATGGCTTCGTACACAAAGAAAGAATCCTCCATGAACCGAACAGCTATTGCACATTGTCATTGTTTGGAGTATTCATTTCCTGAGTAACGTAGAGTCTAAAGGCATATAATCTGGAAGCAGCATGTTTCTCACATGATAACTTGTTATTCATCTGACTCTGTGTTCTTCTTCAAATGATCAAACAGCAGACATTTCGCCTGTAGAAAAAGAAAATCAATTAGTATGCAGCAGGGAGTTTTTTTATTTTTTTATTTCTGAGCATGATGACTGTTTATGCATGTTTGTATGTCTGCTTGCATATGAGAAAGAGAGGCATAAATAACGAGAATAATGTGTATGAACAGTGACAGAGAGGGACTGAAAGAGAGTGAGACAGTCAGGGTATGCCAACCTCATGCCAGCGCAGTGCGTCAGGTGGCATGCTAAGATGGCAGTGAGGGCAAGAGCATGTCTCTTCGGGCACATCCTGGTCCCGGAGCATGCAGTTTGGCCCCTCACTGCCCCACAGAGGGAGTGTGGTGGAATGTGAGGAGCAGGCTATGCCAAAATGAGCTCGAGGATCTGTCTGGTAGATTACTTTCTTGCCTCCAGAGGGCAGTGCTGACAAAGAATCAGACTCTTCCTGCAACACAATAGCATTCATGGGATGGAATTAGCATGTTAGGGGCTCTGTTACTAAGAGCTACTTTTAATGACCTCTGATGAGTTGCGCCGTGGGCATTTTTATGTGAACCTGAGCTCCACCTTACGTTTGGTGTGAAATGCTATACAAGCTATAAAAATACAGGTTTGGGGAGGGAAAAAAACCTGTTCGCAAGGTTTGGGGCGCAGCTCCAAGGGAAGAGACATTAGACAGTACCAGCAGGGCTCTGAAGGCTCCTCTGTGAAGAGACAAACACACAAATACAGGTGAAGCACACAGATAGACACATGCACATTGACATACAGTAGCCTACAGCAGTGGTAGGCCTCCTCCACCTTGAGCTATGGACCAATATGTCAATAATCATCAAAGACCACCCAACCCCACCTCCCAACAACACCATATTTAGTATATAAAAAAAACATAAACACAGTAATTTCTTTTTTCCTTTTTTATATATATATTTAGTTGCATGCTGGTAGGGGGGATCCACATGATTTTGGGGGGTCCCCAGATGACAGTGAAGTGACAGTTTAAGGACTTTTAAGACCTTTTTAGAACAAATAAAAATTGGACACGACACATTTTCAAATTATATGAGAAAGAGCGTTGTGTGCTTGTATATGGACTATTTTCACTACTTCTTAAACATTTGTTTTCTAAGTTATGGATTTTCTTAGATTAGATTGTTTTTATTAATTCAATTAAATCATTGTATAATTTTTCTTAGCTTTTTGGGGGATTGTTTTGACAAAATGTAAGAAACAAAAGATTAAGGGACCCTCCACTGGGTCCCTTCCGACCCAGTCTTTGGGAACCAGTGACTTACTGAGTCTGCTGGAGACCTGTGATAATAGTGAGTCCTCCTCAGTGAGTATTGCCTGTCTCTCTGTTGGGGTCGGTGACAATGTGAGATCGCCAGCTTCCTCCTGTGGGTCCCTAGCTAGCGGAGTCTGTTCCGGCATGGTTTCTGTGTCACTGAGAGGTACATCCTGTTGGCTCTCTGTGTCAACCTCACCCCGTGGCCCATTAGTAACATCACCATCTGAGGGCTGGAAAACGACGAGTAAATACAGTAGACGAGTTAAAAACAACAACTGCACAACCATGAGGTCTACTCTGGGCACAGTGGGCAGTTTGAAAAAGCAGGCTTAGTTTCAGTGTAACTTTACCCTAAAAGACAGCCAGACATCTATTAATTCTGTATGGCTAGCATAATGATAACTGATACGAGGTTACCGGATCATTTATATTTTACATTTAGGTACTGTATTCAGGTGACTAGAGAGCATCTTTGATTAGAGTGACAGCAACAGCATAACAACAACAGCAGCAGCAACAACAACAACAACAACAGCAATACTACTACTACTACTACTACTACTACTAGAAATACTACTACTAATAATAATAATAATAGAAATGCATTGCAATAAAGCAATACAAAATGAACGTCAGAAGAACCAATGCACCATGGGCAATAATAAAGACAACAAAAGTAAAGAAACAACAGCACAGAATAATAATAATAATTTTTAAGCTGACCTGACTGGACTGAACTTCTTCAACATCTTCAATTTGTTCTTGGTCTGTGTGGTCCTTCTCTCCTGATTCATGTGCAAGCGTGTCACATCCACTGCACCACCTTCTAGTCTGCGTGTCAACCAGGGTAGAAGTCTTGCCACTGAAGTCACAGAAGCAGAGTTTTTTTTTCTTCTTTTTTTTAAGTGCCTTCTTCACCAAAAGCCAAGGTTATCAACTAATCATGTTCCAGTTGATTATAGGTTAACTCAGCCTCTAAATATACAGTTACACTCAAGGCATTCGACTCCAAAGTCATTAACATACATACACACACGGATGCTCCTTTTCTTACCATCGCGTGCATTCTTCTTCTTCCTCCCTCTCTCCCTCCATCCCTGGTCATGCGTCTCCCTCCCAGCGTGCCTGGATTGTTTTTTGTTATCTAGGTATATTCTGTAGATCTCACCTCCCTTTAACTTTCCCCCCCTCTCTCTCTCTCTCTCTCTCTCTCTCTCTCTCTCCCTCTCTCTCCCTCTCTCTGCCCCGCTGTCATTGTCACCTGTACGAAACGGAAACTCTGGTCTTTTAATATTTGATGCGTCTGAATAGCTCACAAGCAGCGTTGTCTGTGAAGAGGCTAGTGAAGGGCAAAGCTGATAAGGTTTCTAGTGTCTCTTGGACGGTGCACTTAAAACAATCCTGAAATCTTACAAGTTTTTCACAATTGTTACAGTAACACACGTTTCTCAATACAATAACGGCTTTCTCAAAACTGCACAGACACAAACCTGAAAACCTCACACACAAAATGCTTAACCTGACACTCCCTTCGCAAGATGACTCTTTGCCATCAAATCTCTTAACTGTTCATAAAATGGAATTTGTGTTTTCATTTGGTATGCACATTTTCAAACACATATCATTCATTGAGTATTCATTTGATGCGGCACACTACCAAGAATTGACAGCACATTGCAAATTGTGCAAAATTGAAAACACAATCATAGAAATGGAACACACCATATGAATGAGCCATTTCTCCTTTTGTAAAAATGAAGAAATGTGAAGAAGAAAGGCCTCGAGTGGCGCATGAAGCACTGACAGGCCTCAACACTGCACATACACCTTCCACCTCCAAGCTGAATAGAACTCCTCAATGGGATTCAGGAAAGGAGAATAAGGTGGAAGGTATTGAACAGAACAATGTGGGTGGACACGCAATTGAGCAGCCCGGCGGAAGCTGACATTGTCCCAGATGACAATGTTGCTCACCAGACCTGAATGTGTGTAGATATTTGAATATTTGTGTGTTGTAGGTTGATGCTTTGAGATTGTACGTGAGAAGTGTGTGCAACAACTGAACATTGTGTAGTGTTTGGACAACAAGTTGATGTGTAATTGACATAAGAGTGTAAAGAAGGAAAGTCAGAGTCTAGTGCAGATAAAGGGGTGTGCAGTAGTGCCAAATTGGGTCGATAATTAGGTACATGAAGTGAAGTTTTGACGAATTTTAGTTTTTTAACAATAGTGGAAAAACTGTAAAAGAAAACATAAAAGTGGTGATACTAATAAGTGTTAGTATAATGTTAATAATAATAATAATAATAATGTTTCTAGTAACCACATATTAACCGCAACTTTTGTTTAGAGCCCAGTAGCCTTATTAGTGGTATGATATGATATGATATGATATATGATATGATATATACTTTATTGTCAGTTCAATTTGTCTTGCGACACAGCAGCCATGTATGCAAAACACATATACAAACATTTGACACAAAGAACAAAAAATAGGATTACATAAGGTACATAAGGATAATACAGACAAGAGCAATGTCCACCACCTAGCCTACCCCTGGTTAAACTCCTGATTAAGCCTTAAAGTCGACTGATGGACAAAGGACCTTTTTAGTCTGACCTTATTGTATGCTGGAACACTGTATCTCCTTCCTGAAGGCAGCAACCTACATTCTCTATGCAACACATGGCTACTGTTAGAGGTAATATTTCTTGCCAACCTTAGAATGCTATTATCATATGTAGATGTACGTATATAGCCTCTGAAGTGGTTGTCCAACTATCTTAGAACAAATGTTCAGTTGTTACAGCAGTTGTGACTTTAGGGCTGCAGACAAGCATCCATACCAGGTGGTACTACAGTACTGAAGAACACTCATAATAACAGAAGTGAAAAACATAAGAAGAATCTGTCTACTAGCACCTAAAGATCTTAAATGGCGAAGGAAGTAGATTATTTGCTTTGTTTTCTTACACACAGATTCAATCTGATCTTTCCATGACAAAAGATGATCTATTACTACTCCGAGGTATGTATACGAACATACCTGGTTGATCTGTTCACCATGAATAGTAATGGGAGATCTGTGTGTATCTAGTGGTGCAGTCCAGGATCACTGGAACTATCTAAGAGGGAAATTAAAACTGTATCATCAGAGTACTTTAGAATGTGTTGGTCTGGTGTGTCAGTACGACATTCAGACAGACATTCCCCAGTACGACAGCTGTCAGTATAAAGGGTGAAAAGTATAGCCGAGCTTACACAACCTTGGGGGGCCCCAACATTAGTATAGTGGATTCCGTTCACTTTTACCCTCTGTACCCTGTTGGTGAGAAAGGCAGCATACCAGTGTATTTAGTATGGATTCAGTTCCAACTGCACCATCTTTGACACTAGTATATCAGACTGTATCGTGTTGAAAGCTGAAGAAAAGTCTAAGAACAGCACCCTTGCATGATTCTTATTAGACAGGTCTAGGTGTTGTGTAATTGTCTGGTCTGGTATTGATGTGAACCTTACATCATCGTCACTGTTTAATGACCACGAGAGCTTCATTTCTCTGAATATCAGAGGTATCTCTGTTCTTGGCTGTTTCTTTGATCACTGATTGAGGCATCATCGTATTATGGTACAGAATCACACTTTTGTCTAATTTGAGACTTTTACAAAAATACAGACAGGCAAACATACAGACAGGCAAACGTACAGACAGACAGACGCACGCACGCACGCACGCGAACACACACTCACACGCACAGAAAGATGGGTGGGTGGACAGACGGACAGACATTTGAGGCCCGAGTGGGTGCTGGTTTCGTTCCAGCCCAACGCCACCAGGTGATTTCCCTAATTAGTTCCTCCCTCACTGATTCATGTTGTCCTAATTAATCCACCCACTGTAGATTTACATTAGGCCTACCTTATGCACAGGGCAGCACAAGTGTCCATCTGTTCACATCAAATTCACTGTAAGAACTCATTTACTCCTCTAGATGGAGCAGTAGCACATGTTTAAGTGGTACAATGAAGAAAGAAAGCACCTGCAAAGCCTCTGTCTATCCCAGGAATCAATCTCTCTCTCTCTCTCTCTCTCTCTCTCTCTCTCTCTCTCTCTCTCTCTCTCTCTCTCTCTCTCTCTCTCTCTCTCTCAGTCTGACACACATATACACTAGCCTGGCATGGGCAGAATAATATCACTACTTAGATATTTGTCTGGAATCTCTGAGTGAAACCTGCATTTCCAAGGGGCGGATTTAAAAAGAAAAATGGCTCTGTTGATTAACCCGCCCCATATTTGCATACTGATTGGTCCCTCATTACTTTGGAGGGAGTGAAATCATATCACAACTGAGCGGTGCCAGACCAAATCTGCAGACAAAGGACTTTTTTTTTCTTTTTTTTTGCAGTGGCAGATTTGTCTGTTTTCCAGGCTACATTCACACGCATGCACATTCACACAAAAAATATTTTCTATTACTATTGCATTTCATAACCACATTCATCATTCCTCCTGCATGGTCTTTCATTAAATGGTTCTCGTGTCTGTAGAGCTTTATATATATAAAGAATTTAACCACATAGTTGTAACCCTAACAATAGAGATGGACAACTGAGTACAAATGGAGACAAAGAACACTAACCCCCAAACTGATTCAGTCTTGCTTTACATGTTGTGATCATTCTACAGCATTTGTAAAGAGCTGTGTGTGTGTGTGCGTGTGTGTGTGTGTGCGTGTGTGTGTGTGCGTGTGTGTGTGTGTGTGTGTGTGTGTGTGTGTGTGTGTGTGTGTGTGTGCGTGCGTGCTTGTGTGTGCATGCATGTTACATAAAGCATGTTTTTGTACTTGTGTTTATACCGGTATATGACTGTAATAGCTTGGCAGGTAGGGAGTAATGTGAGTGTTTTTCGTGTATATGTGTGTGTTTTTTTGTGTGTGTGTGTTGGGGGCACGGGGGGGGGGACGGACATAAGTGGCGATGACTCACCAGTCTTTTGTGACAGTGGTGCAGAGAGAGTGCCTTTCACCCAATCCTCTCCCTTGGGGCTCACACAAAACAAGAAATGGAGAGAAGGAAAGAAGAAAAGGTGGAGGAAGATTGGGCAGTGGGGTAGCGCTGTAGGAGGAGGAGGAGTGGGGACATGGGTAAATGGGAGAGGAAAATGGAGGAAATGGGGATGAGGTTTTAAAGGCAAGGGGGGAAGAGGGCAGGGAAGGGAAGGGAGAGATGAAAGGGGAGAGACAGGGAGAGTGGAGAAAAGACGAGGGAGTGAAGAAATGACAAATAGAGGACAAGGAATCAAGACGGATAGAGGCCTTGGCTGTTCTGTCTCGTGTTTGCCAATGGCATGGTGAAAGCATATGGGATGAATCATATGATGGGAGAAAATGACTTTAACAAAGATAATCCGGTAGAACACAAAACATTGTGGGCACAGCCTTGACGACGGCATCTGGCTGTGAGTGCTGTGCTGTGGTCACAGATGAAAGGCTGTTTTGAAAAACCTGTTATAGGTCAAGAATGGCTTGGGTTGTTCAAACATGAAATAATAACAAAGTTAGATGGTGGTCACGTTTGTATTTTTTCGTTACAGAAAATGGCAAGTTACTATGACAAGCTCCAACGGCTGTCCCTCCCTCCCTCCGTCTGTCTGTCTGTATGTCCGTCACGTCACGTCACATCATGTCACGTCACGCCACGCCACGTCACGTCACGTCACGTCACGTCACGTCACGTCACGTCACACTTTTGGCCCTATACTCATATCTCCGCACCGTTGCCCCTATCCATGCCAAACTTTGCACACACACTCCTTGGCTGGCAAACCACAACCTCCAGCCCTCATTTCCCACTCTTCTAGCACCACCATGAGGCTGATTTTTGCAAAACACATTTTTGGACACTGCTCCTACAGATTTTGCCCTAAAATCACACAAAGCGGTACACAGTATCTCTAAAGTCATGTCATCAACATGGATCTGTCCCATTTCCCATATTCACTTCTGATTGGCTATAAAATTGCCTTCTAAAGTTTGTGTATGCGACCTGACGGTCGCTTATCTCCCGATTAGGGAGTCTTAGTTGCGACCGTCAGGGAGCAGTTTACTATGAAAACCTCCACCGGCCGTCGGTCGGTCGGTCGGTCGGTCGGTCGGTCGGTCGGTCGGTCGGTCGGTCGGTCGGTCACACGTCACACGTCACACCTTTGCCCTGCTCATATCTCCGCATCAGTACATAGGGCTTGTTTGTTTATTGTATGACATCACGCCACATCATCAGCTGTGGACTCTGTGATGTCATCGTATCGCATCAGTATATAGGGCTTGTTTGTTTATTGTATGACATCACGCCACATCATCAGCTGTGGACTCTGTGATGTCATCGTATCTCCATATATGGCCATCTCCGTATATGGAGATATAAGTCGTCCATGCCCAAGTATGGGCTGGTGAGGTCAGACTTTGTGTGATGCGTAGGTTATCTCCATATATGGAGATTCAACATTCCAGGCAATGCTCTCTTCCCTGGTGAGAATTGCCCCTTTATATAGGGCTTGTTTGTGTATTGTATGACATCACGCCACATCATCAGCTGTGGACTCTGTGATGTCATCGTATCTCCATATATGGCCATCTCCGTATATGGAGATATAAGTCGTCCATGCCCAAGTATGGGCTGGTGAGGTCAGACTTTGTGTGATGCGTAGGTTATCTCCATATATGGAGATTCAACATTCCAGGTGTAACTATGGCTACCCGTATGACGTGAGAGGTGGAGGTTGTGATATTTGTGGAGATAAGCGACCAACGGTCGCTTATCTCCCGATTAGGGAGTCTTACTGGTGTTTGTACAGAAAATGTTTATCCATTATTGCGGCCGTAGGTCGCAGTTTAGTTGCGACCGTCAGGGAGCAGTTTACTATGAAAACCTCCACCGGCCGTCGGTCGGTCGGTCGGTCGGTCGGTCGGTCGGTCGGTCGGTCGGTCGGTCACACGTCACACGTCACGTCACATACGATGACATCACAGAGTCCACAGCTGATGATGTGGCGACATCACAGAGTAACAATGTGTATTGTATGACATCACGCCACATCATCAGCTGTGGACTCTGTGATGTCATCGTATCTCCATATATGGCCATCTCCGTATATGGAGATATAAGTCGTCCATGCCCAAGTATGGGCTGGTGAGGTCAGACTTTGTGTGATGCGTAGGTTATCTCCATATATGGAGATTCAACATTCCAGGTGTAACTATGGCTGCCCGTATGACGTGAGAGGTGGAGGTTGTGATATTTGTGGAGATAAGCGACCGTTAGCTTATAGCTTATCATCACATCCAACCATCTTAAGATACTCAGCTAGTGGGGAATGCTCTCTTCCCTGGTGAGAATTGCCCCTTTATATAGGGCTTGTTTGTGTATTGTATGACATCACGCCACATCATCAGCTGTGGACTCTGTGATGTCATCGTATCTCCATATATGGCCATCTCCGTATATGGAGATATAAGTCGTCCATGCCCAAGTATGGGCTGGTGAGGTCAGACTTTGTGTGATGCGTAGGTTATCTCCATATATGGAGATTCAACATTCCAGGTGTAACTATGGCTGCCCGTATGACGTGAGAGGTGGAGGTTGTGATATTTGTGGAGATAAGCGACCAACGGTCGCTTATCTCCCGATTTAGGGAGTCTTACTGGTATCAAAACCTCCACCGGCTGTCCGTCGGTCGGTCGGTCGGTCGGTCGGTCGGTCGGTCGGTCGGTCACACGTCACACCTTTGCCCTGCTCATATCTCCGCATCAGTATGACATCACACCACATGTGTACACAAACCTTTGTGTACGTTGCTGTGGCAACAGTCTGTTGTTGCTGGTCTGTTAGTGTACGTTAGCAACCACCTTAGCAACCATGGTTTTACCCTAGCAACCAACTGTTTACCCTAGCAACCAACTGTTTACCATAGCAACCATGTTTTTTTACCCTAGCAACCAACTGTTTACCATAGCAACCAGATACGCAGAGCAGGGATCTCCATATATGGGCATAAACAGGTGACATCACACTGATGTCAGATACTCAGAGCAGGGATTTCTCCATAATATATGGGCATAAAAGGGATTCTGTTAGGGATCTCCATATATGGGCATACAAGGGATTCTGTTAGGGATCTCCATATATGGGCATAAAGGGGATTCTGTTAGGGATCTCCATATATGGGCATAAAAGGGATTCTGTTAGGGATCTCCATATATGGGCATAAAAGGGATTCTGTTAGGGATCTCCATATATGGGCATAAAAGGGATTCTGTTAGGGATCTCCATATATGGGCATAAAAGGGATTCTGTTAGCTGTTAGTGATCTCCATATATGGGCATAAAAGGGATGCTGTTAGGGATCTCCATATATGGGCATAAAAGGGATTCTGTTAGGGATCTCCATATATGGGCATGAAAGGGATTCTGTTAGGGATCTCCATATATGGGCATAAAAGGGATTGTATCCCAGATGATGCCCTGTTAGGAGATCCACACTAACAGAATCCATATATGGTCCTACCGACAGCTGCTATAAGCCAACCCTGGCGATAAGGTCTGAGTCGAAGAAATGCTTCTTTCCTGGCAAGAATTGCCCCTTTATACTGTAGGGCTCGTTTGTGTATTGTATGACATCACGCCACATCATCGGCTGAGGACTGTGTGATGTCATCATATCTCCATATATGGAGACATAAGTTGCTCATGCCCAAATATGGGCTGGTGAGGTCAGACTTAGTGTGATGCGGAGGTTATCTCCATATATGGAGATTCAACTTCAATGAGTAACCATGGCAAACTGTCAACTGCCCGTATGTCTTGATAATTGGTAAAACAAACTTTTGGCCTATTTGTGGAGATAAGCGACCAACGGTCGCTTATCTCCCGATTAGGGAGTCTTACTGGTTATTTGTATGGCTTAAACACAACTTGTTAACATGGCAACATGCAGCATTGGTAACTTGGCAGTTTTGGCATGCAGCTTCACCAGTTGCAACCCAGTGTGTTGCAATGGCGAGGGGGCTAAATGGAAAATACATTTGTGCACGTGCCCTCTCAGTTTGATGTTGGCACTACTCTTGGCACCAGCATGGATAGTCCCCCAGTGGAAAATCAGTGTATGTTAAACGGGGCCAAGAGCCATCTGGCTGAACAGAAAAACATACCCATATAATATGGCATCAGTTCATATTGTGGCCACGTCTGGCAGTAGACAGGCTGTGATCGTTTGTTTGTGAATCTAAAATATTAATTTTGAAGACAACACAATGGTTTGCCAGCTGGCTAACTATGCTCAGCCCACTTTCACAGTCGCACCTATAAGAACAGTGCAAGTATGTTATCTATTTCAGTGTTTCTCAAACTTTCACATTTCAAGGTCTCCCCTTACCTCTGACAGTGTACAAATGGAACCAAATGGACCCGTTAGGGTTCATTTGTTTCACATTTGTACACTGTCAGAGTTACATACTTGTATGGGTCAATTTAGACCCCATAAAGGAGTCCCTGGAATCCACTTTGAGAACCACTGATCTATTTGATAAAATCATGCTCTTTTGGGAACAATTGAGGCTGTTATTGGCTTGTTCTGTTAAAGTGAATAAAAAGATACTTACTGTCAGCCTGTATTGTAATTGATGTTAGTGACGGCATCTAATGACAGTGTAAGCATAGTACATCATGTATTCTTCACGCTGATCATCTTCTTTTTGTTGCAGATATTAGGCAATGTTACATGTAGGAGGTGAGAACAAGACGGAGGCATAGAAACAAGACATGGAAAGACCTGTCCATCAAAAACTTCTTGGTGATTGGTTGGCTGAAGGCAGGAACCAACATAACTCAGTCATTATCGTGAACGCCAGCAGCTTAATTACTATAAAGCTCAAAGAAAATGTGTGTGAGTCAGTGTGTGTGCGTGCGCGTGTGTCTGTGTGAAGGGGGGGGGGGGGGTCCTGTGCAGTAAAGTGTACAGATGACTCATCCAGCAATCATGTGACTCATCAATCACTGCAGTTACCAGCCAGGTCTTCCTGCTTTAGCGATTCCTCCATTTCTGCACTGATTTATACTTTATACATGCTCGCAAGGCGTCGAAGATATCAGATCTACAAGATCATAAAGCATCATGGTGCAACCCGTTTTGAGCTTGTTGATCTGATACTTTCTATGAACAATACCATGTGGAGCCAATTATAAACCTGGCATCACAGTCTCTTAGATACTGTTCTTTTTGATGAGTTTTTTGTTGTTCGTTCGTACTCTTTCACTTCTGCAGAAGATGCTATTGCACTCTGTGAAATGCCGGTGGCATAATGCTCATTTAAATCTAGGGGGCATGTGCCCCCTGGTACCTTGACATCTTTTTGCAACATTTTGTTCTTGTTAGTCAGCCTGTGTTTTTTATATTTAACCAAATTGTAATGTATTTATCATTGTTATTTGTTAGAATCACTTCAATGTTTATGGCGGCTTGCCATGTGAGCTGCCCCTTGTTTGACTGACAGGTCTTAAGGTAAGCTCCTCTCCGTTGACACTTTGCTCTATGTCATTCACCGTGCTCATGATGTCTGGAAAAACACGATACACAACTTAGTTGTGTATCATGTTAGCTGTAACGTTCTCCCCCCCCCCCCCCCCCATTGTTCACCTTTATACACATCTCAGTAAGTGTTCCTTTGTGCTTTTTTCTGTGGTGTGTGCTGTATGTTTCCCCTCGACAGAAATCAATCATTTTTTCACTCGCTACAGCAAAAACCTGAATATTAATGTAACTTTAAATTGAAATCAGGGATTTTGCTGTGTAATGTACAACATACAGTGATACAGTAGTAGCACTCTCCAAAAAGGCATTAAAAACCTTAACTTTAATAAAATAATTGCTTTTATTTTTCCTCTTATAGCAAAACTAGTAATCATCATGCTGTTATTTACACATTGCACAGGCATATTTATTTCACACTGTACATCTTACAATGCTAAAGGTGACATCAACAACAACACTCTCCTTTTACAAGACAGGGCGGCTTCACTGCAGACACAGTGGCCTTCTTCCTTTTATTTTTATATTTTTGTATTTTTATGTTCACAGTTTAGTCAGAGAAACTTCCATATTGGTTTCTCCACACTGTTTCTTTTTTCTCTTTTTTTTCTTTTTTTGTTCATTTTTTAGATGCAAGTAGAAAGACGTGCATTTAACGTTTTAAGCGCAATCGCTGACTCCCCAGGCCAAAAGACATTCTCAATGAATGTCTTTTGAAAATGAACAAAAAATGTTTGTCATCTCTCTTGGTTGATATCTGTTTTAAAACCCTTACGAAGGCGGCAGAACAGATAGGTGCAACTTCAAGTATCTTTTGTTGAAACAAAGGAAAAGAATAATACATATTATAAGTGAAAAGCAAGGCTGATGATGAGATGAAATTGGAACAATGTGTGCAAAAACTAGATGCAAGTGATTGGATGGAGATTTTGTTCCATCAAAAATGAAGCTGACCTACATTTAAAAGGACCTCTTGCTGGTCACGGTTGCTTTGATGCCTGCAATTTAACTCTGGGAGTGTGAAATATTATATCCATTTTACACTCCCAGAATTAAATTAACAACACTGAGGATTTTTACTGTGTGATAGCAAACCAGTTGTTACCCGAGAATGATTAAACCCATATAGTCTCTCATGTTGGAAGTGTTTGATGCCACAGTTTGTGCTTTTGGACTCCACAGGGTCTCTCTACTGGTTGGGGAAAGCTTAAAATAAGAATGCTTGTAAGGTGATTTTTAAATACTTTCATTTGAAAGAAGGATTTCTTTCGTCTCAGTTCATTAAGGAATAAGAAAGGAAGTTAAGAAGATGATAAACATCTTTGGACAGTATCATTTTTCAGCTTTGCTTTACTGCTGTGTTTTTCACCAGTCACTGTCATACTATGTAATCCATATTATTTATGACTTACAGAAAAGATAGCAAGTAGTGCTGTAAACATGGGTCTCTTGCACGTTTGACTGTGAATGTGTCCAAATGTGAATGCATGTGTGAGTTTGCAGGTGCATGCATGCATGTGCTGTGTTTGTGTGCATGCGTCTGTCTGTGTGTGTACAGTATGTGTACGCGTGTGTGTGTGTGTGAGTGTGTGTGAGAGAGAGTGACATTGCATGTTCTTTTTTAGAAAACTCTGAAATATGAAAGAGCATCAGAGATTGACCTGAATGGAGGCAGACACACACACCATGGTATGTTCTGTTTCAAAATGTAAACTGAGCAAGAGGCTGAACATGGTTACAGGGATTAGCTTAAGCCTAATTTAAACTCTGTAGTATGACTGTGTCTCTTGTCCTTCAATAACTGATTTTCAAGCTAACAATGTTACTAACTTGAAAAACTGTTCTTGTCGGCAAGCAACAGTCATGCAAAGGAGTATAACTTAAGCTTTAAACTGAAACCCTACCCTCTTCTCATCCTCTCCTGTCCAGAAATCAACAAAAAAACTACAGTAAAAAAAAAAGTTAACACAAACAAAAAGTAACAACAAATATTTCCTTCTTAACACTATTTCCTTCCTTCCACCACACTCAAAACACCATCCTCCACTCTAAAGCCTTATTTATACTTAGTTGTGTGTTAGTGTCACGTGCCAAAAATTGCCTGAAGTCTTAAGCTCACAATGCACCAAGATGCATTGTGAGCTGTGGATGTTTTTTTTATTTGTGTGGCAGACACTGGTGTGCAACTATGTGTATCCACTAAGCATTCCTCTATCTCTTTTCTTTTCCATCCTCTTCTCCAGCTACCTCTGTTTGTTTCCCGCATCTGTTTGGTCCCTCTGCTCTGACAAATGTCTCCCCAAAGAAGTTCTCTTTATTAATACATTCTGCGTTTCATGTAGATCCTCTCAATAAAGTTCTCCAGTTCCTCCTCACTGTCCAGCTGGGGCACGAGTCCGTCTTCCTCATAATCGTCTCCCGGTGTTGTCACTTGTTGGTAGTAGTAAGGGGGACGTCGCCCTCTCCTGGGCGGAGACATGGGGTTGGGGGGAGGTAGGGGTTCGTATGTCCGTGGGTGGGGGAGGATATAGTTAGAGATATAAGGGGTGACAGGCAGGCGTGGCGCTGCCTGCTGCCTCCAGCCCTGCCCACGGCCTTGCCCACGACCTTGCCCACGGCCTTGCCCACGGCCCTTACCCCCAGCCCTGTGCCGGCGCCTTGGGGGCTTGAGGTCAAGGTCCTGGGGGCCAAATGATTGGTCCCTGGGGGGGAGAGGCTTGCCATAATACTGTGCTTTGGGATAAGGGAAGTAGACCGGGTAGTAGGCTCGATATGGCTTCTGGTAGTACGGATAGGAGGGGAAGGCTAAAAACTGTTTCTGGGGTTTGTACCAGTAGTCGAGCTGCTTTTGAGGCTTATACCAATAGTCCTGCTTGTATGACTTCACCTTATCCTTTTGCCATTGCTTGTTAGAATTGTAAGCATAAGGGGCCTTCTTGGGGTTGTTGGATGCTGTGTAGTGGTAGATGGGCGGGGCGGCTAGGGGCAGGGGAACCAGGGGGCGGAAGCGCGGCGCGACGGCATCGCTGACGGGCGGCTGCAGCTGCTGCTGCCGCTGCAGCTCTTTCCTCTTCTTCTTCTTCTCCTCGACGTCGCTTATGATCTCAATCACGTCGTCGGCGGGCAGGTGCAGCTTGCTGCTGACCTCGATCAGCCTGTCGATCATCTGCTGGTCCATGTCGTCGTCGGTGACCACCTCCTCGGAGCGCTTGTCCTCGGCCGTGTTGCTGGTGGCCGAGCCCCCGCTGCTCTTCTCCCGAGGCTTCATGTACGCCTGCTGCTGCTTCTGCTTCCTGCCCATGTACTGCAGCAGCATGTCGGACGCGATGTCCGCCAGACGCTGCTCCTCCTCCCTCGCTCGCTCCGCCTCCTCCTGCTGCCGGAGCACCTCCTGCTTCTCGGCGCGGGCTTGGGCCTCCTCGTCCAGACGGGAGAGGCTCTGCTCTTCCTCCTCCACCTCCTCCTCCTCCTCCTCCACCACCTCGCCCCCGCCCTCGTTCTCAAAGTCGTCCATGAAGTTGCCGCCCTGCGCGGGTCGGTTGCTCGCCTGCTCGCCCTGCCAGTGGAGCTTCTTGCCGGCGCGAGCCAGCTGGGTGTTGTACGCCTTGTAGCCCTTCAGAGGAGGCAGGATCTCATTGTCTTGGAGACCCAAGTCAATATTTTGGAAGTAGCCTCGTATTTTGCGTTGCAGAGAAAGGTTCCCCCCTCCCTGTGAGAGGGAGCCAGGTCTGCCCTTTTCTAGAAGCCTCGCTAAAATGCTTCCCCCCATCTCCTCTTGTTTAGCCCTTTCCTCGCTAACCCTGTTGGCCAGGGCTCTCCTGTCCTCTTCCAACCTCTCTGGACCCTCTTCTGATGAATTATTTTTCTCTCCTTCCCGTAAGCCATCACCCTGGGCAGCTACTAAATAGCCTACCACTAGCTCTTCCATCCCCCTCTGAAGCCCTCCCCTCTCCCCTTGTGAAGCAGGTCTCTCTCCCTCCTCCTTCCCCATTCTCCTTATCTCGCCAGACTCAGAGATTTCTGCGGGGAGCGGCTCCTCGCCCTGCCCCGCTTCCCTGGCTCCCTTCCCTCTGTCCTGAATGTCCCCTGGGTGGTCCAGGGCCTCTAGCAGAACGGCCAGCATTCCGCCAGGGTCCGTCTGGCTGTCTGACAGCGGGCTATCTTGACCCGGTGCCTGGACGCCTTCGGCGGCGCCGACGTCGGCGAGAGCCGGGGAGTGGAGGGCGTCCTCTTTGCGGTGTGTCCGGGTGCGCCCTTCCGCCCCTCCTCCCTCCCCTCTGTCACCCCGCGCAGGGGCGGTGCCAGCCAGCTGTGGAGTGACAATGAGCAGAGCCAATAGGACGAGGCGGGCTGTGGAAGGGATGTGACGACAGGTCATGACCATGCAGAACTGGCAGGAGGGAGGTTAAGCACCTGGAACAGAAGGGTGGGGGGGGTGAGAAATCAATGAGATTACAATGCACATGGTTTCGGTGGAGAATGCTGCAGGTGTATGTTTACGGTACAGTGGTCAGAAATACATTCAACATTTTCTGAATTGCTGGAGTACAAATGAGAATGAGCTCACCAGAACTGGTTTGATTGATTAGATTTTTAGCCATGCATTCACAGTATTTCTGTGATGTAGAGCTCGACCATATCACACAAAGAAAAATAGATACCACCAAATCAAATCCAGGCAAAAATGCATTCATATCTAGCGTACAAAATAGGGCCCATTCCTTTGAATTGTGCAAAAGAATCGTTTTTATTCCGGTTGAATGAGCAGTCTTCAGAGCACATTTCAATGTTGCCATTCTTGCGTGACAGCAAGGTATCAGGACATTGGCGTCTGGCCTAAACGCACATTCATCACATACAATAGGCAGCAGAATATAGGAGGTATTTTAATGACTGTGTAGCTACACGGATGATGGAAGAGAACTATTATAGGCCTATGTTGTTTTGCTTTATTTAGTTTTTTGTTTAATTATCTCTTTTCTAAAACGCCACAAAGCCTTAAGGTCATGTGGGACATAATTTTTTCATTTGTCCGTAGCGTGCGTTTCGAGCAATTGTGTCTTTGCGCGGATTAATCTGATACCAGGAATAGCTTTTAAATGGTAAATAAATTCGCCTTAAGGTCGATTCATCGGGGTTAACGAATAAGACAACATGAGATCAGGGGCGTCATTTGGGAAATCAGCATGGCAATGTCCACCCCCTAGTGTTCACATTCAACCTCAAATTCAGTTATTTCATGCATATTTGTCCTCAACTTTTTTTTTTTGCAGGTGGATCAGATTTCAAACATTTTCTCTTTTAGCCCCCAAACAAATGGTGAAAATAGTTGATCTACAAGCTCTCAACGCGTAGCTTGGATGAAGCGTTGAGAGCTTGTAGATCCACTATTTTCGCTCATTTAGAAATGGGAGCATTTATTTGTTGCCTTCCTCTATTTCTTTATGAAATGACGCCTCTGGAATAAGCCAACATGCCATGAGTAAAATGCGTCGATGAGACAGATGTCAGAGATGAATCAGCTTTAGGCTTAACTAAAAAATTAGCAGTATATTCGGATCACATCTCACCTCTCCCTCCGAACGAAAACGCATTCGACTGCCATGATCACAGCTGCCATTGCAAACATATAATCTAAAAGGTATGCACTTTAAATAGGATGTTGAAAAATAAACGTAGTCAGTCAGTCAGTCATCATCGTGTGTGATTGCTGGTATTCCGTGCGCCACGCGTGGGACCGCAGGAGGCTGATATTGAGACGGCATGTATACGGAGAAGTCATGCGTAAAAAGCAGCCGCGAGCCCTACAGGGGTCAGCGAATCGTCCGTTCCCCCGAAAAAACAAAACTAAAAACTATCACAAAAATAAATAAACAAATTCAATCACGATCGAAAACCATTTTGTTTTCTTAGGGACAAAGCCTCAGTAATGTGGTGTCAGAACTGAAAGACGTCTCTTTGTGCTTCGCTTGTGCGCCTGTTTCAGAAGTGATTGAGCCAGTGGTGGAATGCAGCCAGACGCTCAATTTATGCTGGCACAATAGATCATCCCATCTCACTATTTATTATATATTATTATATATCTGTTTTTATTTTAATTTGACAGATTTGCAAGGTTTAGAAACGAATACAATTGCATATAGATAATAATGACATATTTGGGGGAATGGGGATATTTGCATATTTGAGCGCTTATTATTGAGGCACATTTTTGTTTTGTTTTGAAATCTTAAAATGTACCCATCATTTGCTGCATTCTCATTTCATTTGGCTGTACACTGAGCGGCAGGTGCCCATTAGTGGTATAATTATTGGCGCATATCCATTCTATTCTTCTGCATTATGGATAGGTCTATATATAGGCTATATAGGCTATTGCAATAAGCCTTCAGAAGGTTTTTATTAAAAAACCTTTTATTTAAATCAAACAATGGTGCAAATTCGTTGGTGACTCACACTGTGCAACAGTCTACTCGATAAGCCATAGATATAATGGCTACTCGGTCTTAAAGTTGCACATTTATTTACCTTTATGAGGCAATACAACAACCATGAAATAAATTATCATTTATCTGTATAATGAACTGTATAATGAATAATGGAACATCCTAATTATGCAGGATGTCCCATTTCAGGTTTTCAAATAAAATCTTTGAGAGGCATATTTGTGAGCTTGTAGTTCAGCTATTTTCAAATGGCCAAAAATGTATAGGTTCTAGCCATTTTTCTGATACAAATGGGAAATAAGTAAAATTTAAAAAAAGAAAGAATGAAAAAGAAAAGGGGTGGAAAAAAAACTAATCACAGGCATCGAATAGAATTCCTCCATTCCTCCCCCAATTCCAGACAAAAGAGGATCAAAATGATTATAACAAAACGAAACAAATAGGCTATACGAGGCTCCGTCTCCAAAGTGACAAAGACGGATTGGCTTTGGTAGCCCACTGATGCTGCATGCTATAGAGCGAGAGTCCTCACACTTACCTGGAATCCCACGCGGGGGAAAAGTGGTGGAAAAACTCACAAACGCGCGTTAAGAAGCCAAGAAAGATGTGTTTCATTTAAAACAGTGGATGGAGAAAATGTCTGTCTAATCCCCTCTCTGTGAGCGACAACAACATGGAAATGAAAGGATCTTGTTGGTGCTTTTTTATGTGAATAGGTGGGGGTTTTAATGTCGAAGCGGGAGTATATACTGGAAAATATTCATTCAGAGAAATGTTTTCAGCACCGCGGTCAGCGCAACTTTATTGTATTATACCCTCCCCCCCGCCCCCCTGGACCACGTGACCCCCCCCCCCAGCCTGCAGCGTGCGCTGACGTCACATCCATTGATAAGAGCGGTTCGTGTCGAGATGGTTTGCTCTGGAGTCTCTCTCTACGCTGGGCCCCGGCCTGATGAATGAGCGGAAATAGGCATGAATGAAATGGCACTTTTCTTCAATGAAAAGAGAAAATTGTAGAGATAGAGGCTGGTGCTGCAGCCATTTTCCTCCCCGCGTAAAACATATAGCGTTTTAGCTTCTTTGGCTTCTTTTTGCTTTCTTTCCATTGTTCTAGGTTCCTCTCTCTGATTCGGACGGAGTGACCTGTCACTGTCACAGCAGGCTTTCTCAATTAGGGTTGATTGGCTCCACGATCGATGACTTGCATGAGCACCTGTGGTGGGAAAAGGTACTCAAATGTTTTGCTTGAGTAAAAGTATCAATACTGCAATGTAGAAATACTCTGTTACAAGTACAGAATTCAAAACGTAGGCCTACTTGAGTAAAAGTGCAGAAGTATTGGCCAGGGTTGCCAACATTGGACTGTCAGAATCCAGGAGATTTATTTTTTGGGGGGTGCATGGAACTCCCCAACTGGGGTCTGGTCTTCTTCCCCCCAAAACTTCTTAACAGATATATATTTTCCTGTGTTCTGTTGAATTTTGTGCATGTTTGATACTTGTATCAGGCTTGCTTTACTAGCATCATGGGTACAATGTCAGCCTTAAAATGTCAAATGTAGGTGTACAGATTTGATGACTGAAGCAAAGTAAGATGTCTTTAATAATGACTTCTCATCTTTAAGGTCATTACTTACATTAAGTGAATATCTGACCCCCACCCCTAAAGCGGGGGTCTGTAATTTCCTGTGTTCTGGTGAATTTTGTGAGTTTGATACCAAATCCAGGAGAAATGCCAGTCCAGGAGATGGGGTCAAAATCCAGGAGACTCCTGCCAAATCCATGAGTGTTGGCAAGCCTGGTATTGGAATCAAAATCTACTTAAAGTACCAAAAGTAAAAGTAGGCTAGGCCTCTACACAAATGTCCCATTTCAAGTTTTCAAATGTAAAAAAATCTTTTGAAAATAGCAGATCTACAAGCTTACAATGTGTCGCATCGTGAAGCATTGTGAGCTAGTAGATCTGCTATTTTCATATATGTATAGGGTTGAAATGGGTAATGTATGTTTTGTAATAATAATCAAAATCTACAGTTAAAGTAACTAGTAGGCTTAACTAAAGTTTTCAAATGACTTTAGTGGAGTAAAAGTACAATATTTGCCTCTGAGATGTAGTGGAGTAGATGTAAAAGTACTGAAAATGGGAAATACTCCAGTAAAGTAAAAGTGCCTCAAAATTGTACAACATTACTCAAGTAGAGTACTTGAGTAAATGTACATAGTTATTTTACACCACTGCACAATGACTTGCATGAGCATCATCTGTAGCTTTGCTCTTGCCAGGAAAGAGACTCATACTTAAGCCTTCCAGCCAGCCAGGTGAGCTGTTTAAATTGGTCCTATTTCGGAGGCTCACAATTACTGCTTAATTTGTTTAGAGGTTAGCCTGGTCTACATAATTAGGCTACGGGTGTAAAGTGCAGCAAAACAGTCATAGGCTGATTCAGAGACTACAAATAATTAAAATAAGCATAGGCCTGCATCATTTCTGTCATATAGGCCCTAGTAGTCTCTGGCCCTGTGAGGATGTAGGCCTATACGATATCTTTTGGAGGTGCTTGGTGATGCAGTGATAAAGTCCCTGTCCACCAACACGGAGGTTGTGGGTTTGAATCCACTATGATGCATTCAGCTTTGTCGGGCGTCTATTTCCAGGGCAGGTAATAATGGTCATTGCACATACTCCTACTACAGGCTGGGGCGGCACCTGTCGGCAGGGAGTGTTGCGCGGGAGGAGTATAGGATGAAGGCCTCCCGGTGGCAGGTGAGTCATTAGGATACGACAGCAGTGACAAACACAGAAATGTGTGTGGGAGGAATTAATTGACATGACTACTAAATTGGGGAGAAAACGGGGGTAATAAATGTAATCGGCTACTCTAAATTAAAAAATCACACCCAATGTGAAGTGAGCTGTGGTCGTGCTTGCATAATGTCATCAGACTAGGATTTGAGTCTAGGATGTACAGGGTATGCTACACACACACGTTTTGCTATGGCAAAAAGCTGAGGAAAAAGGCTACAGACACACGCACAGCCACTTATAGGAGCGGTTTACCACCGCTCAAAAATAAATAAGATATCCTTAGTGAGGAACTTCTGGAGAGGAACCCTGATGTGCACATGGTGCTGCATTGTGGAGACTGTTGTTCTTTCTGATGTGTCTGAAAGCCTTGAGAGCAGCGAAGGTAGTCGGGATCGGGAGTAGAACCCGCGACACGCTGTCATACATCAGCAGCCTAGATGCTCGGTCCGCTAACCTAGCTGTCCGGGCCCTCTGATGAAGTACTCACATGTGTTACTTAATACCTGCATAAATAGTCTGTAAGGCTGCACACCCCGAAATATGGACGCCAGTGGATAAACTCTTTTGGTGCGTGACTGACTAAAAACGCAGCGAGCGCATTCTCTCCCAAAGCCAGTGCCGCACCAGTCAGTCACTTTCAGAGCCCTCCCCATTCCCCCTTCGACTCATCCAATTGGACAGAGGGGGGGAAACCAGAATCTGCGTGGAGAATGTATCTGCTTCAGCATAAGGCTGCACCCACACCAAAGTACCTACTGTATGAGATTGGAATCCCCATTCCACCAATGCATTTCAATGGGAAGGGGGCGGTTTCATGCCGGTAGAGGATATCTGCGCTCCGCGCCGACCTTGCGTTTATGCTGGAGCAGATACATTCTCCGGTTTTCCCCCTCTGTCCAATCAGGTGAGTCGAGGGTGGAATGGGGAGGGTTCTGGAAGTGACTGACAGGCGTGTCGCTGGATTTGGGACAGAATACACTCTCTGCGTTTTTAGTCAGCCACGCACAAAAAGAGTATCCGCTGGTGACCATACTTTGGTGTGGGTGCAGCCTAAACGCAAGGTCGGCACGGCACGCAGATATGCTCCACTGACATGAAACCGCCCCTTCCCATTGAAATGCATTGGCAGAATGCAGATTCCACTCTCATAGGTACTTTGGTGTGTGTGCACCCTTACAAGTACAAGTCCGGTAGTCAAAATGTACTTGTGTAAAAGTACAAAAGTATTCAAAATGAAAGTACCAAAAGTACTCATTATGCTGAAGTTCGCGTTGTGAGATTAGATCGGCTATAATCAAATTGCCAAACCCTTTTCAAAATAGCAATTCTTGTGCATTCTCTGCTATAATACTGATAATATTGTTATAACTAGCATTATGGATTTTTGGGAGAAACAAATGGTTTTTATTGCATTTTTTTTAACATTGTTTTATCAAGCGGAAATTAGTTACATGAATTGTTTGAATATACTTGGACAAGGTGTATTGCTTGTTTTAAAAACAACTATGCTTAGGCTTTTACTTTCCGCCACTGATTGTTTCTCTCCAAACTGTCCTTTCCTCCATGCAGGAGCTGCATCTGTTTGTAGGATGTTGATGTTATGTACATCATTCCCTTTCTGCTCATTGGAAGAGTTTTGGGGGGTGTCTTGCCCACATGTTGCCAGGAATTGAACCTGGAACCTTCTGATTCAAAAGGCGGCCACTCTACCTCCTGAGCCACTGCCGTACAGTGACCAACAAGCCCCATTCTCCTCAACAGTCTGGTAAGTTCTGAAAATGACATCACATTACTATAATGCAGCCTTCATTGCCTTTTCAAAATGGCCCCCAAGTTCCTCACTGCCACGTTCCTACATTTCTAGTGCACAAATCAATTTTTAGTGCACGGAACGTGCACGCCCATGCGAAATCCGTTCAGGCATTCATGAGATAGAAGCCTTCAAAGTCTTCAAATGTAAACAAACATGGCTGCCATTTTGAAAGATGTGTTACATAAAGGCTAAACATGCAATTTCGCGATTGCCTAATACATTCTTTTTTTCTTTAACGGGAAAACTCGGGAAACTCGGGCCATGGCAGTCTGGGGGTACTGAAATAACACGGGAAACTCGGGCTTGGCTATGAATGAGTTAAAACCAGGAAAAGACAACACGATCCCATATCATGATATTACGATATACAAAATCCCAGACGATATCTGGTATCATAGTATCCAGGTGAATACCATAGTTGTATGTGCAGGTGCACAACTTCTAAAAATGTTAGAACTCAGAGCCTTTACCTGCACTTTGTGATACAGTATATACATATAGCATTGCCAGAGCTGTGTCAATGTTAACCACTTAAACCCTATCCACAACTTTCCAACATCCCGTCGTGCATTGCGCAGAAGTTGCACGGAGCTTCCGGCGCCGCAGCCGAGAGTGATCTACAAGCTCACAACGGCTGCATCTGCGACGCAACGTGAGCTTGTATGTCTGCTGTTAACCGGAAGTGTGGTGCAAAAAACTCTCCAGTAAATTCCCGCGGAAAGAGGTGGATACTTGTTGACCGTATTCCTATGAGCCCCATGGGCTACACTAAATATCTTTGCAGAAAATATCTATCTATCTATCTATCTATCAGCTTTTAGATCGTCTATTTTTGGAAAATGTTGTTCCCAAATTAGAATAAGCTGTGCTGATGTACTGTACATGCACTTTACATGAGCTCAGTTGTGTATCATTTTTAAATGTCAGCTTGTATTAGCTTGTGTGAAGGTGAGATCGGAATAATCAGGACACTGTCCTCATACAGTACATAGTAGACGCACACATCCTCTGATGCTTAAATGTACAGCCTCAATAGATATGGAATATGGATCTTAAACTTTGATATCCCTACAATCATAATGTCACTGAGCTTGTGATGAAATGTCACACGATTGCAGGGAGACGAGGGCAGGGTCGTCTGTCTAATAACACGTATGCTCTCTGAATAAATGAACCACCGAGCCATTGATCGCTTTAGGGTTGGCCATGCACACGCATGGCAGACCCTTTGTTTCTCTCTCTCAACCCGCGTCCCGTATGCTAATATGTGCTTTGTTTGCAGAATGAAATAAGCATGGATCAAATGAAGTTGTAATTTGTTGCGATAGCCTGAGGCGAAACATGACCTCTGTTTTTCTATTAGATTTATGGTGAAGAGACTTTTCCAGGGGAATGTAATGTGTTACCGAAGGCAATCATGCTATGATACGCACGCAGGCGTGTGTGTGTGTGTGTGTGCCTGTGTGTGTTAAGGATGGGACGATATGAAAATACCATATCACGATTATTGTGACAAAATAAATCGTGATTTACGATATTATCACGATAATCAAAATCCTTTATCTTGGGGCGGAACATTTGCCAAAAAATACCAGATCTACACTGAGCTTGTAGATCGGCTATTTATTGGCAAAGACATTTGAAAGGAAGTGAAAAAAAAGACTGTATCAAGTACGTATATTATAAGTACCTTTTACCAATTATAGAGGGTTTAAGTGGTACCGGATCGTGAGTGTTTTTTATCACGATAAACGATAATATCGCTTATCGTCCCATCCCTAGTGTGTGTGTGTGTGTGTGTGTGTGTGTGTGTGTGTGTGTGTGTGTGTGTGTGTGTGTGTGTGTGTGTGTGTGTGTGTGTGTGTGTGTGTGTGTGTGTGTGTGTGTGTGTGTGTGTGTGCACTGAAATGCTTGATGGCGTGTTGGCTGGTTTGGAGAGGTAAGCGTGGCGCCTGAGGGCAGATGCTGATATAACATCCTGGCATTATCAACTGCCACTCAGCATTAGAGCTCCTTTTCCCTTAAGCATGCTCACACCCCCACACTGACTCACTGCATGTTCCTCCTGCTCGGACGCTATGGACCAACACTGTTGAGCCATAGTGTATACAGTACGTACGCACACACACACACACACACGCGCACGCACACACACACACGCACAACACACACAGGATAGAGGCGTTTTCACCTGTATGACTTGTTTTGCTTTGTTCCTTTTGTTGTTGTTTGAGGGACAATATGACACAATGTTGCACTTTCCCTTGGATTGGTTTGCGTCAGTCTGGGAACCCATCCACCGACCCAAAAAAAAAGAAGAAAGAAAAACATTCATTTTTTTTAGCAAACTCTCATTGGTTGGGATTTGATGGAAGTTTTGAAGCTCTTCATTCATTGGAAAAAAGGTGTTTAGTTCTGCATAGCAACATGTTGTACAGACCTATCTATACCCTACAGCTCACACATACTGTACATACTGTAGTGCAGGGGTCCTCAACGTTTTCAGGCCAAGGACCCCTTGGCTGAGAGAGAGATGAAGTAGGGACCCCCATACAGTTTCATTGTTTGACAGCACAATCATCAGTGTTTTTTGGATTCATGTCAATTTGTGTTATGCAGATATGTAACCACTTGAACCGTCAATTTCCACTCTGTACTTAGTCTGCTCTTTTTCCCTCTACACCAAACCTCTTTGCCCGAAAATAGCCGATCTACAAGCTCACAACCTTGTAGATCTGCTATTTTTGGCTAAGGTTCTCAGAATATGGACGTTAGGGTTCAAGTGGTTAATATAAAAAAGGAGAAAAAAGGTTTCTATCACATAAAGATTTGGAGGACCCCCTGTAGGAACTCTGAGGACCCCCTGCTGTAGTGTACATAGACACACTTTCCCACTTTTAAGCACCGTGTTGCATCGTCACATTGCTTGGAAATCTATCAGCCAGCAACGCTGTGCAACAAAGTATAAATTATAGGCTTCGCTCTATTTTATGTTGCAGACAAATGGACCTTGGCAGGGGGTGGCGGGCTTGTGGCACGCCGGTAGTCATGGTTCCAAGTCCAAACTGCCAAGACAAACAAAGGATGACTGCATGTAGATGCCCTATTGTTTCCTTTAATTAACCTTTTTTTCTCTCCCGTGCTGGTAGTAGACATGGGGAAGTGTGCGCACGCACGTGTGTGTGTGTGTGTGTGTGTGTGTGTGTGTGTGTGTGTGTGTGTGCGTGTGTGTGTGTGTGTGTGTGTGTGTGTGTGTGTGCGCGTGTGCGTGTGCGTGTGTGTGTGTGTGTGCGTGTGTGTGTGTGTGTGTGTGCATGCGCGCGACCGCGCTTGCAGGCACACATTTAAAAATTTGACATGCTCAAGATGAAAGGAGAAGGGATCGGGGATGATGAATTTCCCCTTGTTCTTTTTTTTTTTGGTGGGGGGCTGACATATTGGCCATAATTATGGTAATGCAGGGTGGGGGGTGCCTTCAGTAAGTGTGCTAATGCAGCTGTACCTGATGGCAGAGAGAGAAGAGGTCTTCTATCTGGAAGTGCCAAAATAGGACTGATGAATAACAGAAGCTTTTTCCGCCCCCGCCACTTTATTGGGGGGAGAGGGGGAGGTGGTGGGTAATTGCACCACGTGGTCTCTGCCACACAATGCATAGAGCTCTCGCGCTTGATGGTGTGTGGCATTACTGTAGGACCCCGGGTGCCCACGCCATAATCAGTGCAATTTCATCCCCTTTTCCACTGTGTGTTTTAAAGGGTGGGAATTTTGCTGAGAGCCGCAGTACATTAACCCACACATTTCACTGAAAGCCCTTTAGTACAGAGAGTCTGTCTCTTGTGAGTAGGGACGGGACGATAAGCGATGTTATCGTTTATCGTGAATAAAAAACACTCACGATAATCGTATCGTGGAGATCTAATTTATCGACATATTGTCCTTCGTCATGCACTGGAGTCAATTCACCTTTTATTTGCCGAGCTGCATATCCGGTACCACTTAAACCCTCTATAATTCGTAAAGGGTACTTATAATAAACACACTTGATACAGTCTTTTATTCACTCTCTATCATCTCGATCTACAAGCTCACAACGCGTCGCAGCGTAATTTTTTGGCAAATGTTCTGCCCCAAGATAATGGATTTTGATTATCACGATAATATCATAAATCGCGATTTCTTGGATCACAATAATCGTGATATGACATTTTCATATCGTAGGATGTGGTTGCGTCTTTTGGTCTTGAGACAGGCAGAAAGGCTCTATGAAAAAAACATAAACCCACTCTAATGTATCAAGTGGGGCCCCCGCAGGAGTTAACGTTGGGATCCCAGCGAATGAATTGCTGTCTGAACTGTGTGTGTGTGTGTGTGTGTGTGTGTGTGTGTGTGTGTGTGTGTGTGTGTGTGTGTGTGTGTGTGTGTGTGTGTGTGTGTGTGTGTGTGTGTGTGTGTGTGTGTGTGTGTGTGTGTGTGTGTGTGTGTGTGTGTGTGTGTGTGTACAGGGGTGTTGCACCAAATTCTGGGCCCTGGGTACAAGGGTTCACTCACATTTTTGTGTGCTTTAACTATTGAGAAATAGCAGATCTACAAGCTCACTGCGCGGCACCGAGTGCCGCGCTGCGAGCTTGTTAGATCTGCTATTTTTGAAAAATCGTGAAAATATATTTTCAAATCCTTCTAAGGTTTTTTGAAAAACCTACTGTATGTTTCTATATCAGTGGTGCTAAAACCTTTTCATGTGAAGGACCCCCAAAATGATATGTTTCTGGCCACGGAACCCTATCTCAAAATATTTAGTTCCATGGACCCCCCAGAAGCAAAATTCGAGTTACAAATGTTCGCTTAAAAAATACATACCGAGTTTTAATAAATAGTAGATCTACAAGCTCGCAGCGCAGCACTTGGTGTATTTTTCAATAGCTAAAGTATAAAATAATTATGGCCCCTCCACCTTGGGCCCTAGTCAGTCCCACTCCCCCCCCCCCCTTGTGACGCCCAAGTGTGCATGCATGTGTGTGCGACTGTGCGTGCCCTATTCCGTGGCTGTCTGCGAGTCAGAATTTATTTACCCGCTGAATATTAGCTATATAGAATGTGCATTGCAGTCTTTGAGGTGGCAGTAGCATCAAAGACGGATGGCGTCGCGGCCACAGTGCAGGCAATGAATTGGGAGTTGATGAGGCGACTCATATCAGTGCGTGAGACATCAGTCCACATCAGTCCACACCATCAATCTTTCCCCGTCCCTCCCGTAGACACTGAGCACATGCATCAAGATCAACACGCGCACACACGCACACACACACAAATAAATGCACAGAGACTTGTCATCAGTGGTGTAAATTAAATAAGTACATGTCCTCAAGTACTGTACTTGAATACAATTCTGAGGTTCTTTTACTTTTAGTATTTCCGATTTTCAATACTTTTACTTCTACTCCGCTACACCTCAGAGGCTAATATTGTACGTTTACTCCACTTTCAATTATTATTATTATTTTTATTTTTTTGCAGAAATCCGCAAATGGCAGCAAACCGCTCCATTCACATTGAAATGCATTGGCAGAATCCACCCTCATAGGTAGAATAAAAGTCTGGTGTGGCCCACACCAAACTATGGCTGCCAAATAAACTCTCTTTGTGGGGCACGGTGGCGCAGTGGTTAGCGCTTCGCCTCACAGCTAGAAGGTCCTGGGTTTGATTCCCGCCGGGGGACGCTGTGGGTGCTGGGGTCGTGTTTCTCCCTCCGCGTCATCAGCGCCCACACCCTAGGTGGGGTCGGCGATAGGGCCTTTCTGTGTGGAGTTTGCATGTTCTCCCCGTGTCTCCTAGGGTTGATACCCTCACAAAAAACATGCAGTAATCCTGGTCTCAATAATGCCTCCCCCTGGCCAGCCGGGGCGCTTGATGGAGGGAAAGGAACTGGTTGGAATAACGTGTTCCTTCCATGCGCTATGTCCATCCCGGGGAAATCCCCCCTGTCAGGTGAAAAGAAACAACTTGGACTACTCATGCATTGAAGGAAGCATGAGGTCAGTCCGTTGTCTCCCCAGGCACGGCAGAGGGAGAGCAGAGCCCAGGATTACATAGGCAATTGGCACTGGGTGAAAATGGGTTGCAAAATCGTGGGATAAAAATTATGAGGAAAGATAAACTCTCTTTGTGCGCAGCCAGCGGATTCTAAAAGTCTATTGCAGCTCTTTCTGTCCCAATAACAAGTGACGCAGCTGTCACTTTCAGTACCCTCCCCGTAAGCTACAGTACACAACACACATAGCTACAACCAGTTGTGGCTTCCTGAGTCTTGTGACGTTCCATTGCAATTTTTCTCCCCCTATATGTATTTTGTCTTTAAATGGATTTGGATGTAGATCGGCTGTTTTCACTAGTTTAATTCATTTTTCAAATGATAAATACAAAACGAACGCTTTTGGACATACAAGGTTTCCACCCGACAACGACGATATGATTGGTGAACTGGTAGCCTACCTCTCACATGCAGGTAGAGATGCCTCACACAGTAGTGTGCCTCAGGGCAACCCCAGGACTGTCAGTTTGAATTGCTAATACCCCCTTCATCATGGCTCTCTGTAATCCTGCTTGTTGTGTCTGTAGATCTGTGATGCTTTTGCTGTCAAAGTTGTGTCATATGACTGTAGCGGAAGGTGTGTGGGGGTGTTTGTGTGTAACACATAAATGGAACAATAACTGACCTGTCTGAACAATTGGATCACAAGCTAAACTAATAAAGTTGGCCACAACTGAATGCCAGAAGTGAATAGGGCTGTTGATGGTAGGGAATTTTATTACTGCTGTGAAAAAGCAATGTGTCCCAGCGATTAACCACGCTGTTACCCGTGGGTTTTTTGCAGGCCCTTCAGTCCGAGTGTATCAAAAAAGCAACTGGGTTAAGCACCGTTGGTCCGACCAGTTTAACATTCACCAGGTTAGCATTCACCAGTGTCGGCAGGTTAGCGTTTCACCAGGTTAGTGTTTCTTTTTTATTTTTTTTATGTAGTTCTCTAAAGATAAAAGGTGCGTTCGGAAAAGCGCACCGGGTGTGTGCTCAGTGTAGTGAGTGCAGTGGGTGGTGACATTGTAGAGTGCATTCAGTGTGGCTTATTTACGAACGACCAGCTTTTTCAGTCGGAAAACTTCATGAAAAGCAGCAGTTGCTAACGTAAAGTTGCTATTGATAGGTAATTTAATTCATAACATTGGCCTACCTGCTGTTAGTTTACACGTTGATGCATGTGTAACAATAAAGCCCAAAGGACCAATAAAGCAGCAAATGGTGCATTTTGTTATAATTTCCTACGCCATTGTTCACAGCTGAGAAGCGTGAGACACCGCCATGAAAACCAACCAATCAAAACACTGCACTGACGCACCACACTGCCAAACCCCAACTTCTGAGTAGGGTCACTCAGTGCGTGCACCCAGCACATCGGGTGCGCAGCGCACTGGATTTCCGAACGACAATGCACCAAGTGCACAGAAATAAACAAACAACAACATGGCACACCAGTGCGTTGAGCGCGCATTTCCGAACGCACCCATAGGCTCGCACAGTGTAGGTTCTATAAGTGCAAGATGCTTGCTGAGAATCATTTGTACATGTGATGGGAGAGTGCATGCTCTATACGTGGAAGGCGAAATTGCACTGTTGTTACTGAATTCCTAATTTCCTATTAAATTGGCCTTAATTCCATAGCCTTTCTATGAAGCCTGCTTTGTTCCCTATGGAGACGCAAAGAGTCTCCTCGAATCTCCATGGGGTGAGTAATCGATAGAAAAAAAGTAATTTTAAAACAATAAACCTCTTTATTCTTTATCAAACTTGCTATAGGGCATCAATTTGTTCAGTAACAGGGGTCATGCATCTCTTTAACTAACAGAACATAAATGTTTGGGTGGGTTGAGAGGTGAGAGTAAACAATTTTATATTGTTCCTGTTCCAGTTTTGTCTGCTCAATTAGTAGTGCCATCATATTAAAAATGTGCACTTTTCCATACAAAACAAAATGCATAACAAAAAAATAATAAGATCGACCAGGATTCAGACCAGTTGTACAGTAAAAGGGCAAGAGTTGAGATTGGGGACAGTATATGCCAAGAGGTGGTATAACCATTGTTTATCAGTGGTCAAATACTGTAACTGATAACAGTAATGAGTAATGATGTTTAATTACTTATTTTAGGTGCTGGATGATGGAAGAGTACTTCTGATTCTAACTGACTCAAGGTCCAACATTCTAACCATATCAAAAATATATATATATTATTTTTATAAAATATTTTATTGAGTTTTTTCCCATTTTAAAATACATACAGTAACACGCAAGGAACACAGTACAGAAAATGCAGAACAGACTTCAACAAAACAAAACAAACCCTAACATTTGCCCATGCGCCAGCCCTGAGGGGTGAAGAATTAAAATAAATAAATAATAATAAATAACAAAGATTTAAGAGGAAAATGAATCAATTGCAGTTAGAAAATGTATATGTGAAAGAAAAGGGTCCCAAAATCTAAAAGAATAACCCTATAAGATTGACTGAGTTCCACACAGCGTGGCAGATACACCGGTCCATATTTTTATGAATGAATGACAGTCTAACACTCTATGAAGCTGGATTGTGCTCTCCCCCAGGGGGTTTTGCCAATTGGAAGCCATTCTTAAGTGTTTGTGTGTGTGTGCACACACTGACCTGGCTACAGATATACTGTATACTGCTACACCCCAAGGCAGACAAACGGAAGGGAAAGATGAGTCCTCCAAAACTCCTTGTTGAAATGAAAACTGTTATCGGTTATCAGCACACCGCACAACTGGAAGGGAAGTAATTTGAAAGCCGTTTGAATTGCGGTAATTTGCCGGTGTGACTCATCGCAGACACCCACAGCAACACTAACTCTGATCATCCCACAAGGAAGAACATGGTAGCACGACAGCACGATTTGTGATGTTGGTGTGTGTGTGTGTGTGTGTGTGTGTGTGTGTGTCTGTCTGTCTGTCTGTCTGTCTGTCTGTCTGTCTGTCTGTCTGTCTGTCTGTCTGTCTGTCTGTCTGTCTGTCTGTCTGTCTGTCTGTCTGCCTGCCTGCCTGCCTGCCTGCCTGCCTGCCTGCCTGCCTGCCTGCCTGCCTGCGTGCGTGCGTGCGTGCGATAGACCTCCGAGAAAGGTGTTTGAGGAGTACAGATGGAAAGATATACAGTAAAAGCTCAGTTATGTCACAAAGCAAGTGGGAGTAAAGTGGGAGTAAAATAATACTATTATTGTCCAGACAAATGTACCTGCAACAGCTGTGTTACGGTAGGGAAGCTTTCATGTATTCCTTTCCTTTCCTTTCCTTTCCTTTCCTTTCCTTTCCTTTCCTTTCCTTTCCTTCCCTCCTTCCCTTCCCTTCCCTCCATATTGCAATTTGTAACAATGAACCAGTCTCAGAAGGTGACATTTTGAGTCTCTTAATCCTGATGTTTGGGTAATGTAGCGTGGGCAAGGAGACGTTTGATCAGGGTTGAGAGTGGGTGCAGAGTGTAGTGGTTCTAGGAAGGCAGAATTCACAGCAGACTTCCCGTGGGCTTAATTCAATGTGGCATCGGTGGAAGGAAGTGTCCACTTGATAACCCAATGATGCATCCACTCTCATTACCCTCACTTCCCTTAACACCCCATAGCTGATCCTTAGATAGTAGTACAGAGCTCCGTTATATAGGCCATTATATCCGGTGTATTGATGAATGAGTACACTCTAAAAACTGCTGGGTCAAAAACAACTCAACTTGGGTTATTTTTGATCCAACTCACGGGTCAAATAGGGACCGATGCCAGGTTTGGTTATTTTAACGCAAGAAATTTGGTTATGAATGTTGACCCATAATTTGGGTCAAATAAATAACCAAATTATTTGTTTAAAATGACCCAAGATTGTAGTCAATATAACCCAGGTTTTGGGTTGAGTGGGCTAAATGAATACAACCTACATATGCGTGGTCTGGAGAATGACAATGCCAACATTATCTGACATTAACATAAACTCAGAAATGTTTCAGGGTTTCTTCTCAGATGATTTGTTCAAAGTTTAGTAAAATCAACATAAAAGTGCATAATTAAATATATATGCAACAATGTTGATATTACTATAATCAGAATAGTTTAGAGAAGATAAACAAAATAATCTCAAAATTATCATGAGTTCTTCTCTTTCAGACCAGCTGGGGGAGGGAGCTCAACCCTAAGCTAGCAGCCAAGCACTTACGGTTATGGTTTAGGCTCAAATACTGACAAATCAAATTCAGACATATGACAGTCAGCTTGCCGAGACAGACACATGGATATGCCATATTTAGCATTTTTAGCTCCCAACAGCTTAGAAAATGTCTCTGGAAACCTAGACAAATGCTTTTCCCAGCATGCTTTGCAAACAGGTTCATGGTGCCTGTCCCCTGATTGGCCCAAAGCTAGACCACTGACCCAAGTATATGGGTACCACTAACCCCCAAAACGGGTCACCCCCAGATAACTCGAACAACCCTGGAATTGGGTCAAAATAATATCCCAATAACTCAAGGAAGGGTTGTGGCTCTGAGAAATGACCCCGAAATTTGACCTAACACAAATGACCCATGATTTGGGTCAAGAAATGACCCATGAGTTTTTAGTGTGTATACACAACTACTGTATGCTCAGTCTGAGCACAGCTTAATAATGTCTTATTGTATGTAGGTAGCTATGTTGTATCAGCATGTTCTTGATGGTTTGCTCGGCTAAGTCTTGACCCTTGAGTGATTATGGACCATATATTTCAGAAAGCTCAAGATCTCTTGAACTTAAACTTGAAGTCTGACTTGATCAAGCCAGATGTGGCATTTCTGGCAGGGCCGTGTAGAGATCACTTCATAAAGGGCACCAAATTATTTGCTTAACTCATTGAGTGCCAGCCTATCACCACTAGAGGGCGCCCAGTGACCAGAGAATAATAGAGATATGCTGGTAATGCATGCCCAAGCCCTGGAGCCATGACTTGCCTGAACACTTTCCTTTGTGCATGTACAGGAAGAGGATGAAGTTAGCTTGAAGTTAGCTATTGGCTACCAAGCATTTTAGAAGCCTTATTTTTGTCAACTTAGCCATGATTAAACCTTGCACACCTCATGCATGGGAAAAAACAGAGAAGAATGAGCTCTAAAAAATCCAATGCAATCCTGGATTGCATTGGAGTGGATTTGTGCAGTTTGTTCACAGCTTTCAAACAAAAAAATCCGATTGGAAATCCGTTCAGGCATTCTTGAGATAATCGCCATTATGTTTTACATGTAATGTAAACAAAAATGGCTGCCCTGTATGTTAGATGGGGTTGTATGGGGGTGGAACATGCAAAATCGCGATTGAAATCATGTTCACCAGATTTGATGGGGTCCCAAAAAAAAAAAAAAAAAATCAAAAAAAAAATTTTTTTTTAAAAGCCGAACTTGTTCGGGATCGGCACTCTACGATACGCTAATAAAGCCGAACTAGTTCGGGATTGGCACTCAATGAGTTAAGAATACGACAAAAAATATATATGCCTATTACTGGTATGTGTGTCATATGTTTACGGTATATGTTTGATATGTTGATACTGTATGTTTCAAGAAAGGTTTTGTCTTATTTTCATATGGTTGATGATTTGATATGTACATTTTTCTGATTTCAGACGCCCTAAGTGCTATTAATTAGCCACTATATTGTATTAGCCCATTACGATAATCCTCTTGGTTGACTAGGAAATGTAATATAATCAGTTTGTATTTTAAAGCCTGGTGAATAATTTGAGTGCCCAAGATCCACTGGGTTCTCCAAGAAGGGACAAGCCCTTATATTTAGCCTTTTTCTTTTTCAGTTCATCACTCCCACACACAGATGCCCTCTTTATGGCATAAACGAGCATGTTACACAACCTTGACCCGTAGTCCTGCGATGGTGTGTAGCTGACGACACTTGGCCGTTTTGTTGCTTTTGTGGAGCATCAGAATGTTCTGAACATTTGTGAAGAATGGGACTTGTGAAGAATGGCTCCAATATTAATTTCAGTGACGATAGGGAAAAAATAACAAAATAACCGTTCATTCTTTCGGGGGACGTGCAGAGCAGTGTTAATTTCGTTGATTAAAACTATGACGAACAATGTTAGGATGTTATGATGACTAAAACCTTAGTGTCAACCCTTGCTGACTATAAACTCTGGAGACCTACTGAGGTTGTTAATGGACCCTGTAGGAGTAGTACCAAAAGTAGTGACGGTCACTTATCTCCCGATTAGGGAGTCTTACTGGTAATTTATATCAGCAAAGTAACTAGTAACTATAGTTTTCAAATAAATGTAGTGGAGTAAAAGTAGAAGTAAATGTACTGTACTTAGTTACTTTACACCACTGCCGGCATGGTTGGCATGAAAGTTGACGTTGAGTAGGTACAAAAAGGGGTGAGAAGAAGTGCATAACAACCAGTAAGACTCCCTAATCGGGAAATAAGCGACCGTAGGTGGCTTATCTCCACAAATAGGGCAAAAATGTGTTTTTCCAAAATCTTCCTGATCCATGTTGATGACATGAGTGTAGACATGCTGTGTAGTGATATTCGTGATTTTAGGGCAAAAACTGTAGGAGCAGTGTCCAAAAATGTGTTTTAAAAATCGGCCTGAAGGTGGCGCTACAATAGGGCCATGTGAGAAATGAGGGGTGGGGTCTCCGCGTTGCCTTGGCGGACGAATAGGTACCGGCCCCGGCTCTCCCGGACGCTCCTAGCCCGAGTTACGGCATTTTATGTGCGCTGCAGTGGCAGGGGGTCCTCCACTGGGGGCGCCACCACTTTTGCATCCGTTCTGGAGCACCAGGAGTCAGTGGTCCCCGGGAATTCCCTGTGAGCAGCCCCGTTGGGGTGGTCATTTGGTCATTTTTGCACATTTGGTCATTGTTTACATCTGGGGGTCCCCCAGGGACCTGGGGGTCCCTGGGGCTCCGGGGGTCCTTGGAGGTTGTAGTTTGGCAGGCAAGGAGTGTGTGTGTAAAATCTGGCATGGATCGGGTCAACGGGTGCGGAGATATAAGCAGGGAAATAGTGTGACGTGTGACGTGTGAGCACATTTGGTCATTTTTTACATCTGGGGGTCCCCCAGGGACCTGGGGGTCCCTGGGGCTCCGGGGGTCCTTGGAGGTTGTAGTTTGGCAGTCAAGGAGTGTGTGTGCAAAATTTGGCATGGATGGGGGCAACGGTTGTGGAGATATGAGCAGGGCAAAAGTGTGACGGACGGACGGACGGACGGACGGACTGACTGACTGACTGACTCACTCACTCACCCACGGACAGCCGGTGGAGGTTTCTACAGTAAGTAGCTCCCTACGGTCGCAATGAATCTAGACCTGTGTGTCATCAACTCTCTTTACTCTTTCCTGTCTCTCTCCCGTGCTGGCGGGTGGAACAGCAACACCTAAAAAGTAATCTCAACTTTAACTTGAATTCTGGTGAACTCAAGTCCACCAATTTGAATCCAGAGTGTGGTGAGCATGCATTAGCTTGAAATGAGTATTGGAGAAACACCATTCAAAATGATTTGTGCCTTCAAGCAACATAACAGGAACAGGATGCTTTGAAGTTGGCAAGATAACACATATCATGAGAAATACCAAGCAGTCCTCTCTAGTCTCATAGAATTTTCGTTAGTGTACAGCTCAGTCCTCACGGCTATACACTGAATTACAAAATGGTTGGACACATGGAGATTGCAGATTCTTACGTAGAAGTCAAGAATATTTCACTACATAGTAAACACAATCATACTCTGCCAAAGTGAAACTGCTGAACTGGAATACCAAACTGAGGTAGGCCTACTGTGTACAAAGCCTCACTATAAACTTCAAACTGAATCCAGAATCGTGTGAATGTTGTGAGTCTCCTAGCAACCATTGAAGTTGAATTATAGAAGTGATATGATTAGGAAGCCAAAACTATCCAAATAATCATTCATGTACTGTGTGTGTGCGCGCGCACACGTGCACACGCACACACACACACACACACACACACACACGCACACGCACACGCACACACACACTGATATGTGCGTGAACAGCCTTCCACAAGTCAGTCCAAATTGTTTTTCGGTATGACTCTCATAAAGTTTAACAGACCACATCGCCGGGTAATGTCAGACTGTTGTTTTTATATGCAGATTCACGGCGTCATTATGTTGTTTTGCGTTTTCATAAGTGCACGCATAAGTATATAAATTAAGCATGCACGTTTATTGCGACCGTAGGGAGCTACTTACTGTAGAAACCTCCACCGGCTGTCCGTGGGTGAGTGAGTGAGTCAGTCAGTCAGTCAGTCCGTCCGTCCGTCCGTCACACTTTTGCCCTGCTCATATCTCCACAACCGTTGCCCCCATCCATGCCAAATTTTGCACACACACTCCTTGACTGCCAAACTACAACCTCCAAGGACCCCCGGAGCCCCAGGGACCCCCAGGTCCCTGGGGGACCCCCAGATGTAAAAAATGACCAAATGTGCTCACACGTCACACGTCACACTATTTCCCTGCTTATATCTCCGCACCCGTTGACCCGATCCATGCCAGATTTTACACACACACTCCTTGCTTGCCAAACTACAACCTCCAAGGACCCCCGGAGCCCCAGGGACCCCCAGGTCCCTGGGGAACCCCCAGATGTAAAAAATGACCAAATGTGCAAAAATGACCAAATGACCACCCCAACGGGGCTGCTCACGGGGAATTCCCAGGGACCACCGACTCCTGGTGCTCCAGAACGGATGCAAAAGTGGTGGCGCCCCCAGTGGAGGACCCCCTGCCACTGCAGCGCACATAAAATGCCGTAACTCGGGCTAGGAGCGTCCGGGAGAGCCGGGGCCGGTACCTATTCGTCCGCCAAGGCAACGCGGAGACCCCACCCCTCATTTCTCACATGGCCCTATTGTAGCGCCACTTTCAGGCCGATTTTTAAAACACATTTTTGGACACTGCTCCTACAGTTTTTGCCCTAAAATCACGAATATCACTACACAGCATGTCTACACTCATGTCATCAACATGGATCAGGAAGATTTTGGAAAAACACATTTTTGCCCTATTTGTGGAGAAGCCACCTACGGTCGCTTATCTCCCGATTAGGGAGTCTTACTGGTACTACGGCATGGTTTCGTAGACTGTTGCAGTATCTTTTCCAAAGCCATCCAGCTCATCAGTAGTCACACATATAGGCAGTTAGGTGGAGACTGGAGAGAGGTTGCCGGGTCTGCGCATAATGTGTGATTATCGATGAGCTGGATCACAATCATAGTACTGCTGAACTGTTCTGCGCTGAACTGACATTTCATCCTATATTAGAATTGGTTAATCATGGGAGGACTGGCTGGCCGGCAGGCGGGCAGGCGGACAACTCAGACGTATCGGTCGGATCGGCGGTGCGCCGTATGTCTGAGGGCCAGATAGCGTCCTGGACCTCTAGTATACTAAAACTGATGCAACTTTGTACATTTGTAGGACCTGGTACTGTAGTAAAGTAGTTGTGGATGGATGGATGGAGGATGATGCCAAAGTCAGACTATCCCACACCTTTATTAGAATCGCCCCAAAAAATAGTGTGTATGCTGGTTGGTCCATCTCTAACTCCACGTTCAGCAGTTGTCTAAAAAACATAATACAAAAATCAATAACGCATGTACCTTGCCCAACATCAACTTTATCACCTTCAGATGTGTCTCTACTTATCATATAATGCCAAAATGTTGAATTTTTTTTGGGCCATATATTGCACAAGCCATAGTTGACCGACGACGCGATTCACGTCACAAATGGGCGTAAACAAACACTGCCTGCAAGCAGAGATGCAGAGATGGAGGAGATGGGGGGGGGGGGGGGGGGGGGCAGTTGAGAGAGAGCAGCGGCACAGTAGAACATATGATAGGAATAGCGTGCTTTAAACCTTCTACTTTACCCTTTCTGACTTTCCTGCAATGACAACCTTAATGCAGCTAGCAACAAAGGACCTATCTAATTTCGTTATGTGCCCACATGTGTCACAATTAATCCCACAATAACTGTTCCACTCTGTCTTTTCTGTGCGCAAGGTCGCATTTCCCTCGGAACACTCCGGACACGGGACTGTAATCATGTATATAACCCAAGAGGACCTGTTAGGACCCGTACTGTGTGTGTGACGTGTGTGTACTTTCTGCTTTTTATGCAAACTATAAAGCAAGCAAGCAAGCAATCAATGTGTGTGTGTGTGCGCTGGCGTGCGCTTCTGCACTATATGATCAGGATGATACGGAACGAAGTGGAGTTGTTGTGTTTAACGTGCGTGCTGTGCTGTGTTTAGGCTGACCTGGGATCAGATTCAGGTCCGTTATTACTATTAGCCACGAGGCAGCGACATGAAGAATTCTGCCTGTCAATCAGTTAAGCGCACGCCGCACAGCTGCCGTGAGTGAGGGATCTCGGTACATGAAAGGGGATTTTAATAATGATTTACTCAGCGGCGGCGGACCGTACACGCAGACTACGCATGCTGCGTAGGGCCCCGCCGACCAAAAAGGCCCCCCACCGCCCCCTCCTCAGCAGAAAAGAACTACTGCTGCATGGTTAATCGTTTTCAAACGGAAATCGCGATGCGAAATCCCGCGATTAGCGAATCGCAAAGGCCACGGTTTCTCTGCTAAGTAGACTTCCCAAGCAATATGGAAATTAATTTTTTTTGAAATCCCTTCATAATTGACTAAGGAATGATCAAATCAAACTGTGGTGACTTTCTTTGCTTCCGAGCATCCACACCGCTGAAAGTGAAAGTAAATTTGGCACAGTGGCCACTGTGCAGGACTCTGCCAGTGCGTGGGGAAGTTTTCATTTTTTTATTTAAATAAGAAAAGAATAAATCAAACATAGCAAAAATACGTTGCCTGTTGTTGTCGTTTTTTATTTATTCATTTATATATATATTTGTATTTATATATATATATTTCCATTATAAAATGGATTAAAAAATTATAAAAAATATTAGGCCTATTATTTTTAAATAAGAAAAGAACAAATCAAACATAGCAAAAATACGTTGCCTGTTGT
Source organism: Nannobrachium achirus (assembly GCF_963921795.1). Classification (NCBI taxonomy): domain Eukaryota; kingdom Metazoa; phylum Chordata; class Actinopteri; order Myctophiformes; family Myctophidae; genus Nannobrachium; species Nannobrachium achirus. The sequence continues at coordinate 20,574,853 of NC_137826.1, forward strand.
TGTCGTTTTTTATTTATTCATTTATATATATATATTTTATATATATATATATATATATATATATATATATATTTCCATTATAAAATGGATTAAAAAATGATAAAAAATATTAGGCCTATTATTTTTTCGCGAACAACAACGTGTGTAGAAATTACCTAAAACAAACAACATCTGTGTAGAAATGACATAAACATGATTTAAAACATCAAAACATCGCAGGCACCGTTTTCTATAGTTCACGATTCGGTGTATAACACCAACGGCAACGTCCGTTGACGCTGCGAGTGGAAAAGTACTGAAATGTTTCTACTTAGGTAAAAGTACTCTGTTACAAGTAACGTGTGTGTTCGAATGTTTTACTTGAGTAAAAGCACAAAAGTATTAGGCTACCGATGCCAAAATCATTCCATGTTCTACAACAACTTCATAATTAAAAATAAAAACTATTCAACAGTAGGCCTACCATTGTACACTTTATTTCAACATAATATTTAACTTTGCCTTTCCTACTACACTACACATCCCATGCCACCTAAACAAACGCCCAGGGGGTGCTTCTTTTCTATCTTATTATAACCCACCCAGCCAAAACAGAGCAGGCCACCCTGTACCTGAGGGGTTTGTATTTCTGAAACTATTGTATATATCTTACAGACTCAACATTTTACACCATTTTGCATTTTGGAACAAACTGCATATTTAATGTTGAGCTATCCTACATTTGTAGGTCTATTGCTTAGCTGCCCTCTGGACTGTATCCATCTCTTGAGTACAGGGGACTTTTACATAAGGGGCCAGGCCCCCGCAGGGGGCTTTTTTCTAGTTGTCTTTAATTGCAAAAAATTGCATATACTGTAAACGGTATTCAGGCCAATATCTCAACACTTGCATGATCTGCAATATTTGGCATTGCTTTACATGAACCTTGCCTTCTGCAATTGTGTTGAATTTTGCAAAAAGCAACAGTAGATGACTATAGCAGTGAGATGAGCTTGATATTTCCTGGAAGACGTCAAAATGCCCTCAAATAAAGGCTAATTCACATAATGTCAGTGATTAGTCACTCTAACATTTACATCCAACTTAGCAAGAGGATAGATTAGAACCACAACATTAACCAATGTGTCATTGTTCGAATAGGCACACTGTCTGTGTGACGTTTAGTCTACGATGACTAACTATCCTGAGTGCCATCAAACTAGGGTCAGGTCAGTGCTTGTGTGGAAACATGGCATGTATAGATGTTGAGGGGCAGAAAGTGGATATGTCATTGCCGTCATCAACTGATTTATTCGTTTTCTTCACTGCTCGCATCCTACCCAATGAGTAACCTTTATAACTTAAGCATAGCCTCGCGTAGCCAGGCTTACTCATCTGCAAAGAGAAAAGCCTGGTCACGACGTGAGGCTGAGACAGCATAGAACGGTGCTACTCCCGCCGGTAGAATTTCCCCGGATGTTATTGTTGGAAACATGGATTCTGACAAAGGACACCTCTTAAGAGCGAGTTAAGAGCTACAATCTATTTAGGTTTGTTTCAATGGCGGATGTAAACAGACCTGCACTGCGTGACGTAACTTCCCTTAACCACAGCACTTCAGTGATGCAGCCCACAGTGGATATTGTGGCCAGGGTGAGCTACAGTAGCCTTCATTCAGCTTTCTCAGTAAACTGCAGTAACCAATACCACTCATCACCACTGATCACTGTCTTGGTGATCAGTGGTGTAGGAAATTATACATGCCCATAGCATCAGTGGTAAATCCCAACTGTCTTGTCTATTCACTGAAGCTACAATACAGAGCGTTCATTCAGCTCTGACCTTTTTTGCTGGTGGCTCATGCTTCATATCCACTCACCCTACAGGCTTTTATTGGTTCAGAAGAACAATCTTTCCGTTGCTTCCCCTTTTATCAGTGCCATTCAGAAGTCCAGATTTCATTAATAAAGGCATATATTACATGATGGTACACTGCAGCAAAGATAGTGTAGTGTAGTGTGTTGTGTAATTAAAGCTACAATGCAGCAGTACATTATTTTAAACAGTCTCTATAGTATGTTGTATTTTGTTGTTACATTTCTATTTTTATTCATGATACATGTCTATCCCTCATTGATTCTGGATTGCATGGAAAATAAAAAGGATTTGATAAAGTATGTTGATACAATTTACCGTAACTAGCACAGGCTCAACATCATAGAACATTAAATGTGATCACACAACTCTTCTGCACCATATCTAGCATTGACAATGCATTGATTTAGTTGACGCCACAGAACTATGGTTTGGGACATCTGCATTATATGGAATAGAACTTGTCAATACCGCGGTTGTGTAATGCATACACCGCGATTATTTTAATGTTTTTATTTCAAATTAATAAAATGTATTAATTTTTATTTTTTATTTTTGTATTATTCATTCAAAAGAACTTTTTGGGAAGACAGTGACTTACCGCAATAACTAAAGATCCATACCGCCCCAGCCCTAATTATCACAGCAATATGCATGGGAAAGATAATCAGATTTGAATGTGAAAGCAAGGAATTTCTTTTCAATGTAAGGTGACAAAGTCTTGACAATAAGAGGGACTTGTTAAAGCATGGGGTTCTTTGTGTATGTTTCTGTGTGTATGTTTCTGTGTGTGTATGTGTGTGTGTGTGTGTGTGTGTGTGTGTGTGTGTGTGTGTGTGTGTGTGTGTGTGTGTGTGTGTGTGTGTGTGTGTGTGTGTGTGTGTGTGTGTGTGTGTTCATATAGGTGTGATTGCATACAGTATGTGTAAATATTCTTTGGATCTGCAGTCTATCTCTGGAGATGTGGCCAAATACACTTCATATTTAAACATGTACAAACCTAAATGTGAGGCACGTGCGCACAAACACACCATTGGATCTAATCTGGAATGTCTGTACATCAACGCTACAAAACCCCTAAGCAATTTACTGTGATGGGCTGTGAAAAAGGATTGCGTTGGTGTCAGAGTAACTCACGACTTCGGAGACTAGCTTTGAATTAACACTATTAAAATGATAATAGCTTGTATTCCTATGCTTAACCCAGAAAACTGTCACTGCAAAAATGAAAAAAAGAAAAAAAAACTATTGCACCCAAACTGTAGTATTTCATCAGACCAGCACTGCTATATTTAATTTGTGTGGAAGGTCTTCATCAAGAACATACAAGGCATATTGGCATACATCCGCTCAGTCACATGTTTTGTGTTACTAATTGGATAACCTCTCCAAGTAAAGCACGAAATTGCATCCCCCCCCTCCCAAGCCCCTAGCCTGCTGCAGCAGATGCAACTCTTTCTCTTTACAGGGCGTTGGTGGGACACAGATCGAGGCGCGCACACATTTTATGAGTCATACATTTAATATCGTCGTTGTCGGGTGGAAACCTCGTATGTCCAAGTTTCAAATTTGTACGTTCTTTCGCAAAGTTATCCCTGCTTCATCATACAAGGCCATCGCACAAAAGTAGTGAAAACAGCAGATCTACAAGCACACAACGCCTCGCGGTGCGAGGCGTTGTGTGCTTGTAGATCGGCTGTTTTCACTAGTTTAAATCATTTTGAAAATGGTGAATGCAAAACGACCGGTTTTGGACATACAAGGTTTCCACCCGACAACGACGATATGCTTTCACTTCCTACTAGTGATGGAATTGGAACATCCCTTTCTTCTAATTCTAATTCTACCTTACTGTGCCGAGACTCCTTCATCAGAGAGTTCAGAGATCCCCTTGCTTCAGTCCTCCATGACTCTCTGAAGTCACCTGCCCACCCTACTGTATGTTCTGCGTCTTTCAAAGTCATTCCCCTTTACTCTCTCGTTACACTTCAGTGGTGGCCTCTGACTCCTGGTTTGGGTGTTGCTGTGTGTGTGTGTGTGTGTGTCTCTGTGCGTGTGCACGCTAGGGATGGAACAATACGTGATATTATCGTTTATTGTGATAAATAACACTCACAATAATCATATAGTGGAGATTTAATTTATCGTGATATCATCCTCCGTCATGCACTGGGATCAATTCCCCCTTTATTTGCCGAGCTGCATATCTGGTACTATTCAAACGCTCTATAATTGGTAAAAGGTACTTATAATATACGTACTTGATAGTCTTTTTTGCACTCTCTATCAAATGTCTTTGCCAAAAAATAGCCGATCTACAAGCTTGTAGATCGGCTTTTTTTTGGCAAATGTTCCGCCCCAGGATAATGGGGGTCCGTGGCCAATAGATAATTTTGATTATCGCGATATCGTAAATCGCAATTTCTTTTGTCACAATAATCGTGATATGAAATTTTCATTTCGTCCCATCCCTAGTGCACGCGTGCGCGTGCTTGAGTTTCTGTCTTAAGCTAGCCTTACAGTACATCTAACAACTTTGAAAAGATTTCTCAGTCGTCATGCGCGCCCGTGATTCGGTCGTTACTCAATCGTTAACTCTTTTACTGCCACAGAATTGAACAAAAAGCTCCATCCACTGCCAGCTAAATTGAGAATTGTCGCTCATCTTTGAAGGCCTACTGGAGAAATTTGGTTTCGACTATAAAGACAACAATTATATGGCAACGTAGAATAGAATGTCTACTTTGCAACAGAAAAAGATTTTGAGCTTTTATCTTGTTCTGTTCATTAGCTAGAAGCTGCAGAATGTGGCCTAAAAACAGCTCTTTGAGAACATAAAGCTGAGAAAAATGCATTTTTGTGAAGAATACATTTTCAGGCAGAAATCTCTCTTTAGCCTTTTATTGTTGGCTTCAGTAACATCACACCTATGATCAGTGGTTGTTTACAAACAAATTCAAAAAAATAAAAACAAGAAAAAGTGTCTTTTTACACACTTTTAGTGTGTAAGAGAAGTAAGAGCAGTAGTAAGAGCAGTGCAGAACATTGACACAGTGACATGAGCTTCAGCCTGAATCCTGCTTCAGCTTTCAGGGTTCTCTTTATCTCACTGTGACACTACATGTCTACAGAGTGTATATGTGTGTGTGCGTGCGTGCGTGCGTGCGTGCGTGCGTGCGTGCGTGTGTGTCATTCAGCCTGCACAGGGCCTGGGGCTCCATTCTGTTTCACTCCAGCCAGGCTCCTCCGGAAGGGCTCCACCGGGTCTGCTGAACTCGTACACGAGCCCATGGTCGATCTGTAAATTATACAAATACATAATTACTATAAAATACATGAAAAATAGTACACCTTCAAGCTCACAACGCGTCACAGCAGAATGTGTGACGCCCTCTCTCTCACACACACACACACACACACACACACACACACACACACACACACACATCCTTGTGTGACTCGTACACGAGCCCATGGTCGATCTGTAAATTATACAAATACATAATTACTATAAAATACATGAAAAATAGTACACCTTCAAGCTCACAACGCGTCACAGCAGAATGCGTGGAGGTTGGGGGCCTACTATTTTCATCAAAAGGCCGTTTTAGAAATGTCAACCCCTGCCTCTCTAACATTCTATGCACTTCCTGCTTACCACACAAATATATATATATATATATATATATATATATATAGTAATTATGTAAAAACAGCATTCATGGTCTGGAGAGGGCACTTTTTACAGATGGATAAAAGGGCAGGGGCTCAAGCCCCCTTTGATGTCTATGTGAGCATGTGCATGGTGCTAAGTCTGATTTACAGAAAAAAGTTTGTTTTTTCTTTACCTATCCTTGTCCTTGGACGACCACGATGTGGAAATGAAGAAGTAGGCTCATCATCATCGTCGACTCATCATCTAAAATCATAGCCAGGAAAATATCAAATAGTTTATATCTAAACAAATCAATTTACAATTTTGACATTTAGCAAATGACTTACAATAAGTTCATATATAACATAAAATGCAGTTATAGTAAATAGTTACCATGCATTTACTGTCACAGTGAAATTCCCTTTATACCCTGTATACCTATATAAAATGTCACAATGCAACATAGCTCTGTTTACACAAAGCTGTACTCCCTCCAACTATGTTCCCCATTTTCAACAGTTTTTATTTGTAACACTTGCTTTGGCAATGTAAACGTATGTTTTCTCATGCCAATAAAGCTCCTTTGAATTGAACTGAAAAGCTACATCATCAGCTACTGATGATGATGATGATGATGACGATAAAAAGAAACCTCTCCCTCTCTCTCACACACACACGCATCGTACGCACGCACACACAAACTAAGCCAATAAATCCTAAATTCCCATCAAATAATCTTAGTAGGCTGTGCAGTGCACGTACACTACACGCGGTACGTGCACGCGCGTGATAGGAACTCCACGTGTGTCCTGAGTAGCGACAAAAACAAACAAAGCACGTGGATCCTAACTGCTTGGATCAAGTTACTGATCCGGTCCGGATACGGAAACATTTCTTGCATGTATGTGTACGTGTAAATAGCCGGATGCAGTAGGCGGGCTCTAGACCGGATCCCAATGTCGGAGTGGCAACACGTCGCAATGGAAAACCGTTACCCACTGACCATCCCCCCATCCCAGGCTTCCAGTTCCACACGGATGCTCTGTTATCACACAGTATACAACTATATACAGTATACAACTATACAATACATACATGCACTGGATTGGAAGTCTTACTTTGGACAGTAGAATCGTGGCCTCTGTTCTCCGAGGGGTCTCTACGCGGAAGCCATTCTTCATTGGCCAAATCGCCCAGTTTGTCCGTCTTTTCGCGGCGGTACATGGGTCTCTGCTGCTGCGGCGATGTGAGCCCCCGGGCGGGGGGATCCATCCTACACGGGGGTCGAGCTCCGTCGGGATCGGTTTCCACAATATCACGAGGCTCTTGATCCATTTTTGGACCCCGGTTCTTCGCGACTGGCACCATCTTAGTCTGGGATCGCTTCCAATTTCGGGCTTTTGATCCGGTCGGGAGCGGATGACGTCCTACGTTCTTCAATCTTTTTATCTTCAATAACAATGGCTACAGTGATCTTTTTCTCTTCTTCATCATCATTATCATCATCATCATCGTCATCATCACGACCACCACCACCATGGGCGCTGGTCCTGGGTCACCAACACGGGTAGGTTGTGTAATCCTAATTCTAACAAAGTTTATTTCTATCGGTCAGGGGGGGTTGGGTCGCACTTCGGCGGAATGATACCAGCAAGTTGAGGCTGAGTTGGCCTAATACATCTCAATATTCTAGTACTGCTAAATACTACTACCTACTACAATTACTATACTACTAATACTATAAAACAACTGATTTCCGACAAAATGATCGCTTTTACCAACGTTTCTCTCTCTCTTTCTCTACTAACAGCCCGATGCATAAAACAATATAGTCCCTCAATGCTGCTAGCAGCTAGCAGTGGCGTCAGTTCAGAACAAGCTAAGGTATGGCAACATGACTGGTGTCTGGTGAAGACACCAGTCATGTTGCCATACCTTAGCAACAGGCACGATGAAAAGTACATTTTTATTATTTCCCCCTGTCAAGGTATGGCAGCTGCATACCCCTGCCATACCCAATTGACGCCCCTGGCAGCTAGTCGCTCTGGGCAGGCGGAGCCAGGACAGTCTGTTTACTTTTTTTTTTATGAAAGGTTTCCGGCTGTCCTCAAAATGACACAGACGACCAATTATGCATTCAAAAGTTGCGCAAGGACGACTTTTATCATAATCCATAAAAAACATCAAACGAACGAACGGGCGTATTGGCACAGACGTCCCTGGAGGATTGGGGCGAACAGGAACGTTCAAAGCAGTATAAGAGTTAAGTGTGAGTTAATGGCCCGACTCGATTTTTACACCGACTTGAGACCCAGATTCTGTTACGATAATATAAAAACTGGTTTGATATTTTCACAAATCAGGGCTGAGTCTGAATGAGTACAATGACGTAACCAGGGGCGTCACACCAAATTCTGGGCCCTGGGTACAAGTATTCACTTCATGAATGTTAACTATTGAAATAAAAAATGCTATTTTTGAAAGAAAATTTTAAATGTGTGCAAGAAATCTCAATGCTCAAACCTTTTTCATGTGAAGGACCCCCAAGATGATATGTATTTGGCCACAGACCCCCATCTCAAAATATTTAGTTCCAGGGACCCCCCAGAAGCAACATTTGAGTTACAAATGTTCGCTTAAAAAAGACATATTTGTACAAATTTTCACAACATAAAAAAAAATAGCAGATCTACAAGCTTGCGAGTGCCGCACTGTGAGCTTGTATATCTGCTATTTTTCAATAGCTAAAGTTACTAGGGCCCCTCCACCTTGGGCCCTAGTAACTCAGTCCCACTTTCCTCCCCCTTGTGACGCCCCTGGACGTAACAACCAAAACAGAACGCTAGTGAGCCAAAAGCCATTCATTCCCCAAGACGCTGATCTGCCAGACCGGTCGCAACTAGCTGTTGGTCCGGTTACGACAGCCCTTTATTTCACCCTTTATTTATTTCATTGTGTGTGTGTGTGTGTGTGTGTGTGTGTGTGTGTGTGTGTGTGTGTGTGTGTGTGTGTGTGTGTGTGTGTGTGTGTGTGTGTGTGTGTGTGTGTGTGTGTGTGTGTGTGTGTGTGTGTGTGTGTGCGTGCGTGCGTGCGTGCGTGTGTGTGTGGGAGTGGGAGCTAGTCAGAGGAATAGGAACACATGGCTTCATACCGTAGGCCCATTTCAGATTTCAGCAAATAAAAGGGAATCTTGAACCAGTCTTTACAAAATCTTTAGATGTAAGAGGGCCTTTAGGCTGAGGAGATAAGAGATTAGCATGAGTCAGATAATGATTCAGGACACCAGGTGGCAAATGTCTTAAATTGTGCTCTTTTTTTCCTCCCATTCACGGATTCTGCTCACTCTCCTTTCTATTTCCATCTCTTTCTCTCTCTCTTAGTGCTGGGCGATATGGACAAAATCAAATATACCGGTAACTATTATCCGACGCAGTGGGAGCTCACTATTTTTGGAAGGTTCTGAACATTTTTATGTTATTAAAAGTATAAAAGCCTTAAAAGCATGACTTCACCACTTTTCAACCTATCTTCATATAATTGATCCTCACTAATGTTCACGGTAAATTGCACAATTTCTTTCTACTCGGTCTGTGTCTCTTCTGTGCCAATGACGGCTTATGACGTTTTTTTTCCAATAGCCCTGTGTGCCAATGACGGCTTATGACGGTTTTTGTGTTTTTTACATATAAAAAAATAAAAAAAAAGGGGGCACGGTGGCGCAGTGGTTAGCGCTTCGCCTCACAGCTAGAAGGTCCTGGGTTCGATTCCCGCTGGGGGACGCTGTGGGCGCTGGCGGCGTGTTCCT
>NC_137826.1:20584366-20594366 GCF_963921795.1 Nannobrachium achirus
TGTCTGTCTCTCTCTCTCTCTCTCTCTCTCTCCATCTCCCTCTCCCTCTCCATCTCCCTCACTCTCTGTGCCCACGCTTTCACCGCTGCTCTTTTCTCTGTCTCTCCCACAGTCCAAGCTGTATCCTTTCACATTCCTTTTACACGCTAAAATCCTCCGTGTTTGTTCATTGAACTCTAAGTGGGTGCGAGTGGAACCAGATGGAGGTTACGTCTGTGCGCTCTCAGAGTCAAATGAACACAGAGGCTTTTACTGTGTAGTATTTGAGTGGTTCAAGCTGCTTCATAAGGACGTCTCTCTCGCTCTCTCCGTCACGCACGTCTTTCTGCGGCGTATATTCTCTCTTATCCTTTTGTTTCCAGCTCTTCACCAAAGCAGCTCACTGACTGCATCACAGGCTCTCTCCCCTGTCTGCCTGTCTCCCAGGCTGGCTGTGTGTCCCTGCGCTATAAGCTTATTAGCTCCCGGCAGCTCCCGGGTGGGTGTGGAAAGGTTAACACAGGAGATAACAGGGGCCAGAGACCGACCGAGTGAGGGGGGGAGGGGGGTAGATATTGAAAGATAAGTGGGAGCATGTTGGATTGATGTGGAAATTTAAGTTGGAATATTAAGGAGGAGCATACATAGGGAGGAGCGTGTGTGTGTGTGTGTGTGTGTGTGTGTGTGTGTGTGTGTGACTGTGTGTGTGTGTGTGTGTGTGTGTGTGTGTGTTTGTGTGTTTGTGTGTGTGTGTGTGTGTGTGTGTGTGTGTGTGTGTGTGTGTTTTACGTGCGGATCCCCAGTGTTCATTTATCCATTAACTCAAAGAGTGTACAGGTGTAACCAAACGGGCGCTTACAGGTCACTTTTCAAAAAAAAACATTTACACTTAAAAATGTTAAATTAAACCTGCGATGCATAACTTCTATATGTCTACCGCTCTGCCAATACAGGGCATAGCAGTGTGGGCGTGGTTTTCTGGTGCCACCAAACAATCTGCCATTCATTCTTCCCATAGAGATTTACACAATTATTTATATCAATTCTTTTAAGCCTAGAATCAAGCCATCCATGATCCTGGTGAACCATAAAACCTTTGATTCTGTGAAAAGAGACGATTTTAAACTGCCAAACAAAGGGTATTTATTAAATGTAGTAATTCAATATTATTTCCCCCCCACAGAATCAAAGGCTTAAAGGGGCTACACCATAAAATTCAATAATTTCTATTTTTTCATGTATTCTATTATTCCCAGTGTATTTTTCCACCCAAAAAAAATACAATTCATTAACTCTAAGCCTTGGTTTTCATTTCTGTGATTTTCTGAGTGGGTGTGTCCGAATGGTTCTCTCCTGAAAAGGGGAGGATTAATTGAAACTAGAAATACTGTTCCTACGAAACAGTGTGGGCTCGCTCATGACTGTAATCTCCAGCGTGCTAACTGTCATGTGAGGCAAGGATGGTTACAGGGGTCCTTGAGGAGGTTCCAGGGGGTCCCCAGCAAAATGTGTTAATGTAGCATCAAGATCAGTCTAACCACTTTAACCCTATATATTGGCAATTACAAGCTCACAATGCGCTGCGAGCTTGTTCATCTGCTAGAACCTTTAATATTTTTGAAACATTTTGTAGGATAGAGGCTTGGATGGAGGCAAGGATGGTTATAGAGCTGCAGGGGTCTTCAGGCAAAGGACCCCTTAGCTGAGGGGGAGATAAAGCAGGGACCCCCTCCCCCCCATTACATATTGTATAAAATTATGTTGCAGATTTTCATTGGCTTGTTTGACAGCAGTATATGTTAGATTCATGTTAATGTGTATTTTCAGACATTTAACCACTTAAATCGTCCATAAATAAAAGTAAATTTGACCTTTCACTCTGTACTTGATCTAATCTTTTTTTCTTTTTCTTTTTTTACCTCTACACCTTTGCCAAAAATAGACACTTGTAGATCGGCTATTTTTGGTTAAAGTTCTCCTCAGAATAGGGATGCAAGGGTTCAAGTTGTTAATTAAAAAGACTGATCCTATCGCACAGAGATTTGGCGGCCTTCCCCGTAGGAACTCTGAGGACCCCCTAGGGACCCCCTGTTGAAGACCCCTGGTATAGAGAACTGTATAGAGGTGGATGGAGGCAGGTGGATGGTAGGCTGTGTAGAGTTGAATGGAGGCTCTGTAGAGCTGTGTAGAGGTGCATGGAGGCAGGGGATGGAGGCAGATAGGAGGGGCGGTGATCCTCGGGGCCTGATGACTCATGGCTGTGCTGCGGTTTGTGCGTCACCGGCACTGGCTGGAGGAGGAGATAGTGGTGAGGTCTACGCATTTAATTACAGCCTTCCAATTTAGACACACTGTATACACACACACACACACACACACACACACACACACACACACACACACACACACACACACACACACACACACACACATACACATTCGCGACACACACATATGCACAGTAAAAGTCCTCAGAGTTACAAATGAATACATTTGCACTGAGGATTTTGCTTTGTACTTACCTATGACATATTTGCGTCAATGTCTTAAATAGCGCATCATCACACGTTTGGCAACTTGTTGCACACAAGCACAGTTTAGCTGAAATGCAGACGCGCAAATGGAAACCACTGACAAAGATATTCCACGCATTATTTGTTTTTTTACCTGCGAACCACTTAAAATTCTATAATCAACTGTAAAAGTTCAAGTCCATGTGTATCTGCCCACATTTATTACTTCATTAAAACAATTTTGTAGTACTGCTCTTGTAGGCTCAGTCCTTGAGGCGCAAAACGCAAAAACAGGAGCAAACATTAGTAAAAGAAAACAAATAAAAGAGAAATTAAAACAAACATTTAAAACACCATACCCTTAGGAAAAACACTTAACATACAGATGTGTTTTTAAAAGCGATTTTAAAAGAGGGCACTGACTCTGCTAGCCTAAGAGCAGGCGTTCCAGAGCTGAGGCCCCCCCGGGTGACACAGGAGGTGTTGGGAGGATCCAGGAGCGCCTTATCCCAGGATCTGAGGGTGCGGACAGGTTTATGGGGTTTCAGCAAGTCAGTAATGTAACTGGGAGCCAGTCCATGTAGGGCCTTAAATCTTTAAATCTATTCTATAGCTCACAGGCAGCCAGTGTAGAGCAGCCAGGATGGGAGTAATATAGTCGCGTTTCTTTGTGTTAGTGAGTAATCGTGTACCATCTGGAGACAGGATTTTTTTTTTGTCGATGCCTGAGTAGAGAGAGTTAAGGTCTTTGCACACACACTTGGATGTTGAATGAGATATTTGGGTCAAAGATTACACCCAGGTTACGGGCTGTGTGTGTGACATTTGAAGGTGCCGAGTTCTGAGAGGAAGAAGTGGGTGGAGTCTGGGGGGCCGAATATGATTGTTACTGATTTAGCGGCTCCGACCCGGCACCGAAGTCACTGCTTGTGAATGGATTACCCGTGTCGGATCCCGGGTAATTTCAGTTCTCGGACCTACCCGAAGACCTCTACTCTGCACACACACTCCCTGGATGCCAATTCATTTTTCACATGGGCCTGTTATAGAGCCACCATGTGGCCGATTTTGGTAAAACAAATTTCTTGACAGTACTCACGCAAAATCACGCAAATCGGTAGACAGTATCTGTCTGAATTTCCATATTCCATCCTGATTGTCTTCCAAAGTTTGCAGGATTGGTCCATTTTGAAGAACATGCCTCAAATCATGAACACAGCTTGCGTTTTTTTGTGACATTTTTTCTGCACACACATTCCCACTAGGCCAGGGGTAGGCAACCTTTATTATCCAAACAGACAATTTTGGTCCAAGAATGAATAAAAGATCTGTCTGGAGCCGCAAAATTATGTTTGCTTCTTTGTGCTTTTTCTGGAAAGCACAATATAACTTTTTTTAAATTATTGTTTGCTAATTTCTCAAAGCAGACAAGTATACAGTAAAGCCAGCAGCGTTGGTGGTGAAAGCAAACAGTTACTGTACTGTATATCCAAGCGTTAATACATTCTTTATTTTCCTTCAATAATGTATTTCTTATTATCTGGTGTATAGGCAACACTTTTTTCCCTTTACAATAGGAGAATGTAAGAATCACTTTTTTTTTAAATATACAAAATAAACTTGTATTCTCTTAACTTTGTTGCCCAAGCAACAGGGAGCCATGGGAGAGGGCATAAGAGCCACGTGTGGCACTATATCAGCAGGTTGCCTACCCCTGCACTAGGCCAAGGAAGAAATGTTTTTTTTAAATCAGCCTCATGGTGGCGCTATAACAGGCCCCTTCGTATTTATACTTTTTACCTATAACTGCACTTTATAGCGCCTCCACGAGGCCGAATTTATTTTTTTATGTTACTCCTTCAGATTTTATCCAAAAATCATGCAAATCAGTACACATTATCTCTATAGTCATGTGATCAAGACGGATCTGTCAGATTTTTCATATTTCATCCTGTTTGGCTAACATTGGCATTTTAGATGCACATTTCCACAACTAGGCTGCGGAAGAAATGCCCCTGTTTTCACATTGGCCTGTCATAGCGCCACCAGGATGCTATTTTTTGCATAAGAATTGTTTTGACAATAATAATTTTTGTATACACACCTCGATGATCACTTAGGGTGCGTTCGGAAATGCACACCGGGTGTGTGCTCAGTTTGGTGAGTGCAGTGGGCGGTGACGTTGTAGAGTGCATTCAGTGTGGCTTATTTATGAACGACCAGCGGCCGCTGTGTGCTTTTTTATTTGGTAAACTTTCTGAAAAGCAGCAGTTGCTAACGTAACGTTGTTATTAAAAGGTAATTTAATTCACAACATTGGCCTACCTGTTGTTAGTTTACACGTTGATGCGTGTGTAACAATAAAGCCCAAAGGCAAAGGACCAATAAAGCAGCAAATGGTGCATTGTGTTATCATTTCCTACGCCATTGTTCACAGCTAAGCGCAAGACACCGCCATGAAAACCAACCAATCAAAACACCGCACTGACGCACCACACCGCCAAACCCCATCTTCTGAGTAGGGTCGTTCAGTGCGTGCACTCAGCACACCCGGTGCACAACGCACTGGATTTCCGAACAACAACGCACCAAGTGCACCGAATAAACGAACGACAGCATGGCACACCAGTGCGTTGAGTGCGCATTTCCGAACGCACCCTTAATACGAAACAATGCACGCCCAAACCAACATTCCTCACCTGGCGGAGACCTGTGTTTATTTACACACACAGCTTTCTGGCATATAAAAGTCTCATTCAGGTTAGAATTATGTATGTAGCCTACATGAAGTATAATATTTCCAATATATAATGCAAAAATAAACTAAATAGGATTAATTACTTATTGGGTCAACAAATGAGAAAATACCTTCTCCAGACTATTTTAAATGGTATGAATTGAAATACATCAGAATATCAATATGCAGTACGTACGTACTGTACCGCATGAGAGCGGTCATTTTGCTGATCAAAGAAGAAAGACATACTTCATTCTTATCCTCTCCATAAAAAACACAGTCTACCTTGATTCTTGTGGCTCAAGACTTTGATTTGTCACTGAACTGACTAAAACAGACATGGGAAAAACTCAACTCAAAACACAATAAGAATATTCTTTGTGCCACCAATGAATGGAATGTTGGAATATGTTGGACACTGCATGGCACTGATACAGTTGTACTGTACAGTATGTGTGATATCAGAAGCGTTTTGCTTTCATTCACATTAATTCATATGACAAATAAAAGATTTCCGCACACACATTTCACCACTGGATTTCTTTTTTGAAATAAAAATGACTCATAGCCAGGGGAGTGTGTGTGTGTGTGTGTGTGTGTGTGTGTGTGTGTGTGTGTGTGTGTGTGTGTGTGTGTGTGTGTGTGTGTGTGTGTGTGTGTGTGTGTGTGTGTGTGTGTGTGTGTGTGCGTGTGTGCGTGCGTGCGTGCGTGTGCGTGCGTGTATTGAAATGTTGCCCTCACATTTCCTGTGAATCTTGGTTGGGGATATGATTTCTTGCACCGCATGGCATTGTTGCTCCAAAGACCTGCCATTCTAACCCATTCACAGCAATCCTGAACCCCAGAGCCATCTTTCTTTTAATTTTTCATTCTGTTATTCTTCTCTCTCTCTCTCTCTCTCGCCCATCCAAACACATTACCCTTGTTGTATGCCAATTATTTCCCTAAGAGGCTTGGAACCCCACTCTTAAACAATGGGAGCAATCAGTCGCCTCCACCCCTCCTCTCTCCCCCTCCCCTTCCCTTCCTTTCCACCACAGAGTGCAATTTTCCCAAACAGCAGGGTTAGGAGCAAAATGTCAGAGGGGGCGAGAGCGAGAGTGTGAGAGAAATAGACTGCTGATTGGCAATGTTACTGTTGGCACTAAGAGGTTGAGTCTAGGGGTAGTGTCTGACAATACAACACTTAGCGCTGATGCTTGATGCTACAGGCCCTCAGACAGGCAAATGGCCAGCTGAAAAAATAGAGGGGGAAACAAAAAGCAGCCAAAAGGCACACATGCTTTCATGCTTTCCAGTGAAGCACTCATTTCTTCTGGATCTTGAGACTTAAAAATTACCTTCCAAGCTGAAGGACAGCTAACACAGTTTAAGTTGCGCACAGTTTGCATCCTGATTATAATGCCATAACAAAACCATGCTTTATGTCGAAATTGGGTCCTGAAGCCCAATTTATACATTATTATATGATAGCAACCCTTGCTGGAAATCTGTTTCTTTTTCATACACCAATGTAAAACTTAAACAGAAGGTTTGCCAGATATAGTGACATATACTCTTGATGCATGATTTACACTTGCATGCTGTGTATCTCAACGAAAATAACAGATCTACAAGCTCAAAATCCGTTGTCTATTTTTGATGTACAAGACTAGCAGCACGCGACTAACATGAATCGCCCTCGAGCCCAACACTAAAGCAAAACCCACCTCCAACAAGATCAAGCGTAGTGATAAGTAAAGTGTTCAGTCAGGGGCTTCACAAGGGGGAGAAAAG
This sequence comes from Nannobrachium achirus, assembly GCF_963921795.1. Taxonomy (NCBI): domain Eukaryota; kingdom Metazoa; phylum Chordata; class Actinopteri; order Myctophiformes; family Myctophidae; genus Nannobrachium; species Nannobrachium achirus. The sequence goes on from NC_137826.1 coordinate 20,591,372, forward strand.
TGGGACTGAGTTACAAGGGCCTAAGTTGGAGGGGCCTTAATTATATTGAAAAATAGCAGATCTACAAGCTCAAAGCTGAGCTTGTAGATCTGCTATTTTTGAAAAAACATGAAAATGTGTTCAAATCTTTGAATATATGTATTTCTTAAGCAAACATTTGTAACTTAAAATTTGCTTCATGGGGGGTCCCTGGAACTAAATATTTTAAGATGGGAAACATAAGGTTTTTCAAAAAACCTTAGAAGGATTTGAAATAGAAACATTTTCAAGATTTTTCAAAAATAGCAGATCTACAAGCACGCAGCGCAGCAGTCCCGCGCTGTGAGCTTGTATTTCAATAGTTAAAGCACACAATAACGCAGTGAATCCTTGTACCCAGGGCCCAGAATTTGGTGCGACACCCCTGTGTTCAGTACAACATAATGACTGGTGGTGTTAATATTCCACATTTGGAGATTTCAGTTTCTGCTGTTGCAGCCAGATAGGAACCATACATTAATACAGACTGTCTGTTTTTTATTGTTAATTAATTGAATTAATTCATCTTTATCACAATTTACAGTTAAATCATCAGTTTCATTCATCTAAAATCATGGAGCAAAAAAAAACATATATTTTATTTTTGACATTAATCAACATTAATCGATACAAATACAGGTATACGATTCAACCCTCACCCCTGTAATCCAGCTATTTCAATAAACAGCTCATTTCCTCTTGTATTTCCTGTCTGCTCCCACACTGTGTGCCCCCCCCCCCCCCCCCCTCCCTCCCGAGGGAGAGAAATCCCAGCTGTCACTAAATAACTTTTCAGATCTCTCAAATAAAGCTAATGTCCAAGGACGCTGAGGGCCCCGGAGTCTTTTTAACAGCCGCTTAACGCTTGATCGCACCAGTAACGTGCACGTCACAGGGTGCACACACACACACACACACACACACACACACACACACACACACACACACACACACACACACACACACACACACACACACACAGATTGTTTTGGATTACTCTAACCAGGCTAATGATCTCCTCAATGGGCCAACAGGGACTCTTCTGGTGCCATCTTCAGCCAGAGGCCCCATGGGGACCTGGGGAGAGGCTCTTGGGTAATTAAAATGTAAATGTGTGTGTGTGTGTGTGTGTGTGTGTGTGTGTGTGTGTGTGTGTGTGTGTGTGTGTGTGTGTGTGTGTGTGTGTGTGTGTGTGTGTGTGTGTGTGTGTGTGTGTGTGTGCGTGTGTGTGTGTGTGCGTGCGTGCCACGCATGTGTCATCTACTTGAAAATAGATGACACTGTTTCACTGCCTTATTTTGTTGTGATTTCTAAATATGGTATGACTGAATTTCTAATTATTAATAGATAACTAATCTTTTTTTATATTATTCTTATTTTCAATCATATATATATATATATATATATATATATATATATATATATATATATATATATATAGTTACAATCTTTTTACTGTATAATAGACACCACACCTGAGTAAAGTTATGTTTTAGTAAACACAAATATCCAGGTTTGCTGGATGGGATTCAGAGGGGATTAATGTAGAAGTGAGAGCAGGAGGACAGAGTGTAATTCAGGGGAACAGAGGGTGATGGAGGGTTAAATGGATGACTGATTGTTGGAAGGGGGGGTTGGGGGTTTGCAAGCACAAATTGAACCTCATGTCTTTCATTGTTACCTTGTTTCGCTTCACGACCCCTTATCATCATCATCACCATCATCATCATCACCATCATCACCATCATCATCATCATCACCATCATCATCATCACCATCAGCTTCATTATTTCTATTTCTATTTATTTCAGCTGCCCCCCAAAACTCTCTCCCTCTCTCTCCCCCTCTCTCTCTCTCTCTCTCTCTCTCTCTCTCTCTCTCTCCCACCCTCTCTCTCCCCCACCTCGCTGTGATGCTTGTCATGCCAATCAGTTTGTAACATCAGGGATGATTATACCAGCCAGGACATCATGCACACAGAGCCATAACATCCACACACACACACACACACACACACACACACACACACACACACACACACACACACACACACACACACACACACACACACACACACACAGACACACACACACACACACACACACACACACACACACACACACACACACACAAACATGCAAGCAATTCATGTCCTGTCGTCAGAATGTGAATGTTCTCTCTCTTTCACTCCATTTCTCTGTCTCTCTGTCTGTCTGTCTGTCTGTCTCTCTCACTCTCACCCTGTTTTGTTCCATTTCTGTGGCTGTCCGTAGATATTATATCAGATTGGCTATTATGTAATGTGGAGACACAGAAATGTAACGCGCGGCGGGAAAAAAAATCATTGATGTACTGTAGAGTGAAAAGAATGCACGGGCAAATGGAGAGAATTTCAATTGGCGAGAGGGGAGATGACGGCGAGAGGACGAGGAGAGTGACAAGGAAGGCGGGAGGCGGGGACGATGACAAGAATTACAGGAAAGGGAATGGTGGAAATGAAGCTATGAACAAAGAGGCAGCAGAAAAACATTGTGGTCATCTGCAGTGCGATGAGTCACCTGTAGGCAGCACACGCGCGCACTTGCGCACCCCGGGACGCGCGCCGGCACGCACATGCACCCGGACGTGCACGAGCACATATACACACATGATGTACACATGCCCGGAACCCAAAGTAAGATGCAACTTTTGCAATCGTAATATAGCTCCCACAGCAGCAGCAGATGCCACTACCTACCGCCACACTGTATTCACTGGAAATATAGCTTTGTGAAAACTGAAATGGAACACCGTGTGTGATGTTTGAGGGGAAATGTGTTCTTTTAAATGATAATATGAAAATAATAGCCTACAGATTTTCCTTAATATTTTGAATTTACAGAAATTATAAGTATCTAGAAAATGTCTCTTTCATGAATGGTTTTTTGTTCATGTTTGTATTTATTTGTCAGGTAAAAAAATATACATAAGATGAACA
>NC_137826.1:20599366-20790677 GCF_963921795.1 Nannobrachium achirus
ATGGCTGCCTGACTACTGTGTTTTTTGATGCAGAGCTGTGTGGGTGTGGGCTGGTCAGTGGCTTGGTTGACCAGGTTAATGGGGTGTACATAAAGTCTGTGTGTATAATGGGCATGTTAGCCAGCACTGACGGAAGCATATTGTTCAGGGAGTTGTAGGAACCGTTCTCTGAATCATGTCAGCTGTTTAGGCTCACTGAGGCGTAAGTGACAGACACAGCAAACTTACACTCCCTGTAGTGGAGCTGCTGAGCAAACTGACAGTATTGTAACTTTAGAACGTTGCATCATCTGTGCTGATATCCCTCGTAGGGAACTGAGCGTGGGGGCATGGGCACCTATGTGGCTGCTTGTAGCTCCCAAAACTATAAGACAATCTCAGTTAGACTTCGATGTCAAGGTCATTCCCACTGGCCAAGATAAAGATAAAAAATATATTTCTCAATTGAAGTGGATGGGATTGGATGGTAGGGATGGGACGATATGAAAATATCATATCACGATTATTGTGACATTATCCTGGGACGGAACATTTGCCAAAAAAATAGCAGATCTACAAGCTCACAACGCGTCACGGTGTGACACGTTGTGAGCTTGTAGATCTGCTATTTTTTGGCAAAGACATTGGATAGAGAATGAAAAAAAGACTGTATCGAGTATGTATAACATAAGTACCTTTTACCAATTATAGAGTGGTACCGGATATGGAGCTCGGCAAATAAAAGGTGAATTGATCCCAGTGTGCATGACAGAGGACGATATCACGATAAATGTAATCTCAACGATACGATTATTGTGAGTGTTTTTTATCACAATAAACGATAATATCGTGTAACGTCCCATCCCTATAGTGGATGGTGGACACTACCATCCACTTCAATTGTGAATGATAGTTTTTATCTTTATCTTGCCCGGTGGGAATGACCCTTCACTCTGGAATGAACCAAGAGCAATGTGGAAACACACAGTCTCACACCATTGTGCTTTTTTCAAGGTGAAAGCCAACTAAAGGGCCATCTATAGTTACGGATGGATGATTTTGTGTACGTTTGGGGTTGAGGAGGAACTTACAGTAATTGCGTCTACATGCATAGTTCTGTCCGTTCTCTGTGTTATATACGGTTCAATTACATACTGTATCCAATAGATGGCACCCAAATGCATCTTCCCAATGAGCAAACATGTTGATAGGCATCGGGCGATTACATGCATTAAGTAAATAGCCTACAGCCGTGCTGTGCGTTCTTTCAATGGCATCGTACTCTATTTTCACTCCATAGTTGATGTCCCTGCACGCCGTCGCCGTCGGAAAATGCTGTTATTAAGCCTATTATTAATATTATTATTTGGATAAAGTAGAACAACTTTTAAAACCAATCATAATCATTTAAAATGGTATCATGATCTGACACTGGCACTTTGCTGCTTCTGCGTTCTGCCTCCGCTGCTGCTGTGTGCACTGCAGTTGTACAAGTGGCAACAGGTCTGCGTCCTGAACGGCTTGTTCACTGTTCAGCGTTATTTTGTGATTTATTTATTTTTTACTTCCTCCTACTACGAAATGGATACCAGAAAAAAAGACGAAACATTTCTCCCTCTACTGCCCCCACGGTTGACAAAAGTTCGCCACGGGTACTTCATGTGTACGTACGTTTTTATCGGTTTTAATCCGTTAGGTTGAGTGTTGTCCGTAACGTTACGGACAGAGACAATTACGTCCGGAGCTACGGAGAGACCGGATCAAAGTACTCTCTGTCTCCGTTCGTTATGTATCCCCGCGTTGTTTATGTACTACTATGCATGGTACTTAACTCTCAGCGGACTTTCTGGCACATGGAAACATAACTGACTCTTAGATGGAGAACAAACGCACATACTGTAGCAATGTGGGCATGTCACCAAGAACGTCATGCCGAAAGTATAGGGATGGAAAGGTTGAAAGTGGTTACAAATCAGAACACATCGTCTGCATTAACTACCAATACCGATGTTGACAATCAGCCTGATCAATATATCGCTAGGTCTCTATCTAGCACAGTGGTTCTCAATCTTTTCAGGCTGTGGCCCCCCAAAATAATCGCATTTGAACTGGGGACCCCCCCACCCTGACAAGCACTTGGAATTGTAGGAGTTGAGGCATTACATTTAGTTTGACTCAGTTCCACCGATAAATGTTGTGAAAATAGCAGATCTACAAGCTCACAATGCCTCGCAATTGGCTATTTTCAAATCAGTTTTTATGGTATAGTTTGTTGATTACTTTTGATGAAGTATATATATTTTTTTCTTCTCTCCGACAGGCCAAAAGGCATGGCTGAGACTGTTTGCACCCTGTCTGTCCGCACCCTGTCCGTCTGTCCGTCCGTCCGTGTCACCGTGTGTCCGTCTGTCCATCTGTGGACAGCTAATCTCCAGCACTGTTCACAGCGAAACTAAAAGTAATTCGGTACACATTATCTCTATAGTCAAGTGATCAAGTCGGATAGATTTATCATATTCTGTGCTCCGAGGAGCACTTTTTCTAGTTTTTTCTTTTTTTTTTTAGTTTTTAGTTGTTAAAAAGGTATTTTAACGTATCTTTACTTTCATCTTGGGTCCCCCAAAATGATCAGGTATCACAGCACAGTTGTACCTGATTGCTGTGGGGAATTAATGCAGTAGGTTGATTGTATGGATGACCGTTTCATATCCTTGATGTTGAGGATTCTAGAAAAGAGCTTTCTCTTTTGAAATTAGGTCCAGTATGCATATCCTCTCCTACCCTTCTGCCTGAAACTTATGTTAGCCAAATGTACAGAAGAACAATACATATCAGATACAAATGCATATGCAATTCACAGGCACATTCAAACCGTGCAAGTGTGGCATCACGAAGAGTAGCTCGCTGTTATATGACTCATCATCAACAGTTTACTTTTACATTCAAACAGTTTATTTCTGTGTGTGTGATTGTGTGTGTGTGTGTGTGTGTGTGTGTGTGTGTGTGCGTGTGCGTGCGCGTGCGTGAGCGTGCGTGTGCGTGTGTGTGTGGTATCGTATGTATATATATTTTATATATTTGTCATTGCACAGGCTCGAGTGGCACCTGTCAGCGGAGAGTGTGGGGAGGGAGGAGTAGGACGAAGGCTCTATACATCCTTTATACAGTTTCCTCTTGATTGCTTCCTTGTTACATTGTGTGGGAATAAAGTTACAAATTGCAAAAGATTACAACGTTATAAAAGGGGTGTCAGCTCCTTACATAAACATGAATGTTCATTTTCATTCACAAGTCCTTACTGGCCGAGCCCATTACTGAACAAATAGGCACATGGGTAATAGATTCGAACCATTTTCTGTCTCTTTGTGTCTCATTCTCTCCAGTTGACCATCCATGTCTCCCGCTCTCTCTCACTCTCAATCTCTCACGCACGCACACACACGCACACATGCAAATGTACACACAGACATACAAGCACTGCCAATTTGAGATAGCCCTGTGTGTCCAACACAGTGTGTCATGAGTGATAATCTGTGACGCGCGCGTCACAAGCGAGCGATTTAGGGCTCCATGAGAAGCTACTTATTATTGTTATCATTTTAACCATCATCATTATCAGCCGGCGCAGACGCTGCGAGCCCCCTCTGCGTCATCATTGCCTTGCTTTCTCACCAAAAGCCCCTCGACACCAATCTACCCACAAACCCCAGCCCAACAATAGGACGGCAAGAGGAGGAACGCGTTGAATCACCCCTGGCACCCTTTCAATCTCTCCCCTTGTTCACTCTCTCATCCGTGGCCTAGCCCCTCCCTCTATGCTCTCTCTCTCTCTCTCCCTCTTTTCTGTCTATCAAAGATTCAGTTCTTTTGTTTCAACCTCATCTGTTCATACACTCTCTGTCTCTTTCTCTGTCTCTCTCTGTCTCTCTCTCTGCATGCGTGACAGCACTGCAAAATTGACAGATTGATTTTACAGCACACACTTCTGTTCCCTGACCAGCAGTATATCGTCACTCTTGAATTTGTACGTTTTTTCGTAAGGTAAAGCCCGGCTCCGTCATACAAGACTGCCGCACAAAACAAGTGAAAATAGCAAATCGTAGTATTAGTAGGCTATTCTCACTAGTTTAAATCATTTTTAAAATGATAAATACAAAACGAACGGTTTCCACCGGACAACAATGATATAGTACACGGCACGCCTGCCATCTCCAGGCACGTGCACACATTTGATATAAAAGGGAGCTTGAGCCCCAAACCCTTTTATCCGTCTGTAAAATGTGCCCTCTCCAGACCATGAATGCAGTTTTCACTATGGTGAAAGAAATGCAAATGCCCTCTTTCCATGCCATACCTGAAGGCAGCATTCAAGAGGATTGCCTTGTCCAAACTCTCCTGAACTTGAACGCAGCACCTTATGTTGAAAGAATTGCCCTCTCTGTGTAGAAATCCATGCTGTACGCCACATCTCCAGTGTTGACTTGATTATGCTTAGTTCAGTGTGGTATCAAGCACCGAAAATAGCCGACCTCCAAGCGCTGTGACGCGTTGTGAGCTTGGAGGTCTGCTATCTTTTGATATTTCCACCAAAAGGCCCTTTTAGATATTTCAGCCCCTGCCTCTCTAACATTCTCTGCACGTCCCTGGCCATCTCTTCATCTTTTACGCCCCCAACTGAATTCCTGTCTCTCGCACACATTAAGGACACAATTTCCAGCCCCCGCACGCACTCACGTGTGCGCGCACGCGCACACATCCACACGTGTATGCCCACAACAAGACACACATCCACACACATACGCTCCCTCCTCCAAAAAAAAACCCTCTTCCATTCACTCTCTCTCGTCCCACACCAAACCCGCCCCTCCCCGCTACTCTCGTCGCCACCCAACCAGCCGCCCCCGCCACCACCCTCCTCCTCCACCCTATAATCCTCATCACACCACCACCGTCATCAACTCTTATCTTGCTTCACCAAATCTACTGTGACTCAAAACAAATTTGAGATTTTTTTTTTTTTGTGGTTTTAACTCACCCACCCCCACCCAACCAAATCCCCCCCACCGTTATCTGTTGCCTACATTAAACAACCTACCTGCCCCCCCGTACTAAAAGCCCTCTACCCCCTCTGCTTTCCAAATACTCCATCACCACCACCACCGCCCGTCTGACTGGTGCCCCACCCGACACATGTAAGCACACGAGCACAACAGACGAATATACGCTCGCGTATACAAATCACTGAGCGGAATGCCGCCGCCACTATGAATGGCGGCACATTGTGTGTGTGTGTGTGTGTGTGTGTGTGTGTGTGTGTGTGTGTGTGTGTGTGTGAGTGTGAGTGTGTGTGTGTGAGTGGTAACTTGCCACTGTCATCCAGTGGAGCCCGAGGAGAACTGCAGTGTGACGTCACGGCGGACACCGGCCCGCTGGTTGGCGGAGTGTATGTACGTGTCTGCGATCTTTGTGTGCGTGGTTATGGAGGGAGGGGCGCTAACCGTGTGGGCTGGGTGGGTGGGTTGCGTCGGAGGGGGGGGGGGGGGGCGTAGGAATATATTTTTGTGGTGTGTGTGTGTGTGTGTGTGTGTGTGTGTGTGGACCTGATGGGCCTTGCTGCATCACTGAACCAGTAAAATGAATGAGAGCCTACGCTAGGCTTCGCCAGGGGCGTCACAATGTGGGGGAAAAGTGGGACCGAGTTACTATAGGGCGGAGGAGGGGCCTTAATTATTTTATACTTTAGCAATTGAAAAATAGCAGATATACAAGCTCGTGCCGCGCTGCGAGCTTGTAGATCTGCTATTTTTGAAAAGTCGTGAAAATGTGTGCAAATCTTTGAATATTTTTTAAGCAAACATTTGTAACTCGAATTTCGCTTCTGGGGGGGGGGGGGGGGGGGGGGGGGCGTCCTTGGAACTAAATATTTTGAGATGGGGGTCCGTGGTCAAATACATATCATTTTGGGGGTCCTTCACATGAAAAGGTTTGAGCACCGCTGATATAGAAACATATGTTTTTAAGGAAGGATTTGAAATATTCAAAGACAAATTTTCTTTGAAAAATAGCAGATCTACAAGCTCACAGCGCGGCACTCGGTGCCGCGCTGTGAGCTTGTATATCTGCTATTTTTCAATAGTTGAAGCACAAAATAAAGCGTAATAACGCGTCCTCGGTCTAAATGGGTTAAACCCCCTCCCTCTATGAAGAACATTCATGGGGGGCCTGCAGTGAGTCCTTGTACCCAGGGCCCAGAGTTTGGTGCGACACCCCTGGGTTTCGCCCCCTCGCTCATCCCCCCCCCCCCTCTCTCTCATTGGCCTCCGCAAATCATCTTTTCTCCTCTCCTTTCCCTGCTGCTCCGTTCATACTCTCTGCCATGCTGCCATGCCCCCCCCCCCCCCCCCCCCCCCGTCACACAACTTGCGGAAACACACGAAATGTTTGAAGTCGACGTCTGGTGACGCGAACGAACGAACGAACGAATGAATGAGAGTCACGTGCTGTTGTCCTTTTGAGCCACCGACAACGAGAAACCTTGTATCTCCATATTTAACCTTTTCGTGGTTTCTCTTATGCCCTATTTCATGTCGCACAAAATGAGTGAAAATAGCAGGTCAAGCTCACAATGTGTCGTGATGAGCTTGTAGATCAGCTATTTTCCACTATTTAATGTTTTTCTTTTTTTAATCGTAATAAAAATAATCGCTTTTGGACATATGAGGTGTCCACCCGACGGCGACAAAATAGTATTTGAATGTGATTAAGTTAGGAGAGCCCCAGTGAATTATTAGTCAACAAGGTTTTATTGATTGACACTGTTTGGGTGTGAATTGTGGCTATGCTTGGCCATTCAGCAAAATCATCAAATGTTATTAAGGAATAGACACAGGTCTGCAAAAGGTTAGGCATCTATTGTGTGTGTGTCAGTGTGTCTTGAAGCTAATCTTGCAAACCCCTGGGACCGTGCACTAAACACTGTATGCACGCTGCCTGTAGACCACAGAAAGTACTGTAGTACCTTCACTATTTTATTTTATTTTAGTTTCACATTATGTTTAATACTTATTGAAATATTTACCTTATCACCTTACCTTATTTTCTAATGTAAGAGGGTCTCATTTTCTTTTAACATTTTGAGCCATACATCAAGTAAGTCATGGGTTTCTGAAGTCACAGGCTTCCCACATGAAGTCCCTGATCCACAACGGAGCCACACTGTTCCCCTGTAGATCCTGAGATCCATTATGATTGAATGTTTATCAGGCACCATTCATTCGTTCATTCATTCATTCATTGAGTGCAGTGCAGTGGCAGGTAGTTATTGTCAGAAGCCTCAAACAGGAGAACACAACGCCACCACGCAGGAGTGTCGCACCAAATTCTGGGGCCTGCGTACAAGGATTCACTGTAGCCCCACATGAATGTTCTTCACTGGGGGAGGGGGTTTAACCCATTTAGACTTTTCAAAAATAGCAGATCTACAAGCTCGCAGCGTGCAGTGCTGTGAGCTTGTATATCTTCTATTTTTCAATAGCTAATGTATAAAATAACCAGTAAGACTCCCGTCGCTTATCTCCACAAATAGGCCAAAAGTTTGTTTTACCAATTATTACACTCTATGTGAACATTTACATCAACAAATCCCAAGTACTGGTTTTTAGGGGTGCAACGAAGGCTCTCAATTGCGCTCAAGACATACGGGCAGTTGACAGTTTGCCATGGTTACTCATTGAAGTTGAATCTCCATATATGGAGATAACCTACACATCACACTAAGTCTGACCTCACCAGCCCATATTTGGGCATGAGCAACTTATGTCTCCATATATGGAGATATGATGACATCACACAGTCCTCAGCCGATGATGTGGAGAACATAATCCCTTTCATGCCCATATATGGAGATCCCTAACAGAATCCCTTTTATGCCCATATATGGAGATCCCTAACAGCATCCCTTTTATGCCCATATATGGAGATCACTAACAGCTAACAGAATCACTTTTATGCCCATATATGGAGATCCCTAACAGAATCCCTTTTATGCCCATATATGGAGATCCCTAACAGAATCCCTTTTATGCCCATATATGGAGATCCCTAACAGAATCCCTTTTATGCCCATATATGGAGATCCCTAACAGAATCCCTTTTATGCCCATATATGGAGATCCCTAACAGAATCCCTTGTATGCCCATATATGGAGATCCCTAACAGAATCCCTTTTATGCCCATATATGGATATCCCTAACAGAATCCCTTTTATGCCCATATATTATGGAGAAATCCCTGCTCTGAGTATCTGACATCAGTGTGATGTCACCTGTTTATGCCCATATATGGAGATCCCTGCTCTGCGTATCTGGTTGCTATGGTAAACAGTTGGTTGCTAGGGTAAAAAAACATGGTTGCTATGGTAAACAGTTGGTTGCTAGGGTAAACAGTTGGTTGCTAGGGTAAAACCATGGTTGCTAAGGTGGTTGCTAACGTACACTAACAAACCAGCAACAACAGACTGTTGCCACAGCAACGTACACAAAGGTTTGTGTACACATGTGGTGTGATGTCATACTGATGCGGAGATAGACCAAATAGGCCAAAAGTTTGTTTTACCAATTATCAAGACATACGGGCAGTTGACAGTTTGCCATGGTTACTCATTGAAGTTGAATCTCCATATATGGAGATAACCTACGCATCACACTAAGTCTGACCTCACCAGCCCATATTTGGGCATGAGCAACTTATGTCTCCATATATGGAGATATGATGACATCACACAGTCCTCAGCCGATGATGTGGCGTGATGTCATACAATACACAAACGAGCCCTACAGTATAAAGGGGCAATTCTTGCCAGGAAAGAAGCATTTCTTCGACTCAGACCTTATCGCCAGGGTTGGCTTATAGCAGCTGTCGGTAGGACCATATATGGATTCTGTTAGTGTGGATCTCCTAACAGGGCATCATCTGGGATACAATCCCTTTTATGCCCATATATGGAGATCCCTAACAGAATCCCTTTCATGCCCATATATGGAGATCCCTAACAGAATCCCTTTTATGCCCATATATGGAGATCCCTAACAGCATCCCTTTTATGCCCATATATGGAGATCACTAACAGCTAACAGAATCCCTTTTATGCCCATATATGGAGATCCCTAACAGAATCCCTTTTATGCCCATATATGGAGATCCCTAACAGAATCCCTTTTATGCCCATATATGGAGATCCCTAACAGAATCCCTTTTATGCCCATATATGGAGATCCCTAACAGAATCCCTTTTATGCCCATATATGGAGATCCCTAACAGAATCCCTTTTATGCCCATATATGGAGATCCCTAACAGAATCCCTTTTATGCCCATATATGGAGATCCCTAACAGAATCCCTTGTATGCCCATATATGGAGATCCCTAACAGAATCCCTTTTATGCCCATATATGGAGATCCCTAACAGAATCCCTTTTATGCCCATATATTATGGAGAAATCCCTGCTCTGAGTATCTGACATCAGTGTGATGTCACCTGTTTATGCCCATATATGGAGATCCCTGCTCTGCGTATCTGGTTGCTATGGTAAACAGTTGGTTGCTAGGGTAAAAAAACATGGTTGCTATGGTAAACAGTTGGTTGCTAGGGTAAACAGTTGGTTGCTAGGGTAAAACCATGGTTGCTAAGGTGGTTGCTAACGTACACTAACAGACCAGCAACAACAGACTGTTGCCACAGCAACGTACACAAAGGTTTGTGTACACATGTGGTGTGATGTCATACTGATGCAGAGATATGAGCAGGGCAAAGGTGTGACGTGTGACGTGTGACCGACGGACGGACGGACGGCCGGACGGCCGGTGGAGGTTTTCATAGTAAACTGCTCCCTGACGGTCGCAATTAAGGCCCCTCCACCAGGGACGTGCTGGCCATTGGGAAAAGCGGGACAACTCCCGAACGGCCGGTTCATTCTCGGCCGGTCCAGGCCGGGCCATTAGGAAAAAATTAAACTGTTTGCACAAAAGTAAAAATTAAACTGTTTGCACAAAAATAGTGAAAACAGCAGATCTACAAGCACACAACGCCTCGCACCGCGAGGCGTTGTGTGCTTGTAGATCGGCTGTTTTCACTAGTTTAAATCATTTTTGAGCGGTGGTCACACCGTCTCCATAGCGTGGCCGTGTGTGTATCCGTGTATGTATGTATGTATGTATGTATGTATGTATGTGTGTCTGTATGTAGCCTCTGGTGTAGCCTCAGTACCCCTGGGTGACCAGAGAGGTGCTGTTGAGTCTAGCCTGCCCTGAGCATCAACTGCAATAGCAGTGGTGGCCTGAGTGAGCAAGTATGGCTCACACTCTCACCCCCCCCCCCCAACACACACACACCTGGGTGAGCAGCACGCACGCACACAGGCACACACACACACCACCGCTCACTTCAAACTTGGGTTTGATTTTTTAAATGATAAATACAAAACAAACGGTTTTGGACATACAAGGTTTCCACCCAACAACGAAATATAGGCCCTAGTAACTCAGTCCCACTACCCCCCCCCCCCCCCCCCCCCCCCCCTTGCGTCGCCCCTGGTCAGAAGCCTCAAACAGGAGAACACAAGGCCACCCTGACCACTAAATCACTGTCCAGTTGTTGTGACAAATGACACCGTGCCACTGGACGTCACCCAACGTGACGGCTGCTCCGTGCAGAAACATATTTTCAGACATCCTACGATTATATATTTATAGTGACTGTCATTTTACTATTGATAATGTCACCAGGTCAACGGGGGTCTATTATAAATGAGCCATTTGGGTTTTTATTTAAACGTTTTTTTTATTTAATCTGGCAAGCTTTAAAGATGATAATGAAATTGTAGATAGTAATTTATAGATAATCAATGAGTAGGACAGCTTTCCAGATTACGGAAGCACCTTACGCAACGTACATTTTCATTACTAATCCCAATGCCTGTTTGGTTTCAACCACGTAGTACTTCATTGACCGGAGTCCCGCAGGGGTCTATACTAGGCCCCCTCCTTTTTTCCTCTGTACCAAATATCTTCGTCTGACATAGCCGATTTATTTATGTTGTGCAAATAAAATGTAATTCTGGGCTTGAATCCTGCTCAGGACCGGTGTTTGGTATCACCCCCTATTTCTCTGCACTGTAGTATCCAATATGGTAGAAAAACAAGGGGTGTTTTCTAATATTCTTTCCACCAACATTTCATAGGTAATTCATCCTAATGTCCATCAAACAGTCTTGTATGTCAGAAAGGTGTCCTGTATCACTTAAAGCAAAACAGTGCCACCCGATGGAAGTAACAGCAACAACCAAAGCTCAGGTAATGGCTGTTGCTGGTTCCCTGTCTTATGATGAACCATTATTGTGGTGTTGCTATGTGAGAACAAGCTTAAAAAAAAGGGGAAAAAAAACAAAAAAAAACATTAAATATCATGACAATGTTTCTACATTTCTGTCAGTTGTGTCTTTAGCTTTGCTTGGATCTATAACCTCCATTTCAAAGTGACTTTAACCACATTCAACCTTGCATTCATTTGATTGGCATGTCATTATAGGCAAAAATGATAAAAGATAGTAATAATAAATAATAATAGCAGATGTGACGTGTTGTGGATTGTAGAAGATTGGCTACTTTCAGCATCTAATGAATAACATAGTGGATAAAGCATGATTTATTCTATTGTTTTTATCAGTAACTAGAGGTTCAGGCCACTATGCGGCCCTCACATTTACGTCGCTCCATCGATCTGACCGATTTGTCTGAGTATTGTGTCAGGGGGTTTGTCAAGTACCCATTGTCCCTGTCTGTCTGTGTTCCTTTTGTGCCCAGATATGGAGACCTCTGTATCGGTCTACCTTGTCCCTTTTATTATATGCCTATATTGAGATTCCTGGCCTGATGTCATCAGTTTATGCCCATGTATCGGTCAGAAAACTTTGTATCTCCAAGTTTCAAATGTGTATGTTTTTTTGTAAAGTAAAGCCTTGCTTCATCATACAAGACTGTTGCACAAAACGAGTGAAAATACTGTAGCAGATCTACAAGCGCACAACGTTCTGTGCTTGTAGATTGGCTAATTTCACTAGTTTAAATAATTAGTAGTCTGGAGTGTGCACAGTCTTCATCATCATGATGAGAAAGAAGAGAAACAGCTGGATTTATTTGCATTATTTTCTAATGCAAACATAAGTATTTAATTATGTTCAATCATTTTAATTTGCTTTCCCTTTTTATTGCATTATCATGAAACCTTAAAAGCAGCGGCAGCCTGTACAGCTCATGAGCTACATGGACATTAACCTCTTGAACCCTAGCATTCCTATTTTAGTGGGAACATTCAAGCCAAAAATAGCTGATCTTGTAGTTCATTAAAAATAAAAATAAATAGCTACTTGTTGACAATTTGCAGGGGAAGAAAATCATTGTGTAACATCCAAAGTGAGCATTTTCCTCACTTTTACCTCCATCTCATGGCCTGGACAAAATACTACTGCCAAAAGGATGTAACCATGCAGAATTACAGGAAGTACAGGGCTGCATGTTGTCCAGCCTTCTGGAACTTCCTGTAGCCCTGCACTTAGTTGTACTTCCAGCTTGTCACTTTTTGACAGTAATTCTCACCCGGCCTAGGTCCAATGTTTGCTGGGGGAGTGTGCTGGTTGGCCAAGCCTCTCACTGAAGCAAAACACAGAGGGCAGGCAGCTTGACTTAATAATTAAACAGATTTCAACATAAACCGTTTCCAGCCTCACGGACAACCTCTGAAGGTGCTCATTCATTGATGCTGAATTGAACTATTCTGTCAACTAGTACAAGATACCATTCCCATTCCACTATGGACGACTCTACAACAAAAACTGCCAATGGAGTAAATGGACAGACCAAAATTGAACAAACAGATGTTATTACTCATACGAATGATTCCCATGTATGCTGTGGTCCATGCCTTAAATGCAGCAAGGCCTGGATACCCGTGGAATACAAGAATGAGATAGTTCAACTTTTAAAGCTAGCAGGACCAGTGGTAAGACTTACTTTGAATGCACTATGTACTGTAAGATAATATAGTACACTTGCTAGAGCCATTAGGGTTGAAATACAAATTAAGATCGGATTTTATTGCGACCATAGGTCGCAATAAAATTACTGTCAGAACCGGCCATATGTATGTACATACTGTATGTATACGTGTAACGCCTGACACATCACTGTGACATCACAGGTGATGTCAGATACTCAGAGCAGATTTCTCCATATATGGGCATAAACAGGTGACATCACAGTGTTAAGGATCTCCATATATGGGCATAAAAGGGATTGTATCCCAGATGATGCCCTGTTAGAAGAACCACACTATAATCTCCATATATGGGCATAAAATGGATTGTATCCCAGATGATGCCCTGTTAGAGAGATCCCTGTGATGCCAGGGGGAACAAATCCCTTTTATGCCCATATATGGAGATATGGAGATCCCTGTGATGCCAGGGGAACAAATCCCTTTCATACTGTCATACTGTATTAACACATTGGGCCCGATTCATCAAGCACTTTACGGCCATATTGATCTTACCGGCATTTAGGACAATTCCCAAGTTAGAGTCAGATTCAGCAATGTTTTTTTGTCTGTGATTTTGAAGGAATTTTTAAGGTAAGACAGAAATATAAGCCAGATTTAGTCACTTTATTTACACTATATTTACGACCAAATTGATGAATTGGGCCCATTGAAAGCAAATAATACTCTCAACTTACTCTGTAGCCTATTAATAAATGTAGCCTACCCTCCACCTCTGTCACTAGGTTGACAGCCTATGAGGATCCTAATAAACAATAAACAATAGTGATACTTAAGTTCAGTACAACCATGTCCTGAATTTGTGGAGAATCGAGCTACTGTACATACAGTATCTCAGCAATGTGGATTTGTTAGATACAACAGACCACCAATTGCCAATTTATTTCTGCTGTCTGGCTGTCACAGCGATAACACGGTCAGTTTTTATCCGATTTGTATCAAACTTGGCAGATGACTGTAGCACAGAGCATATGACATACTGGTGGGTGTAATATATCTAGTTGTTTATATGAGGCCTGTATGTAACATTTTAAAGACTCCTAAACCATGGAGAATCCTGTGAGGAAAAACCTCCTATTGACGAGTGTTTCCCAATGTTGTCATCATCTCAAACATGGTATAGTGTGCATTATGAATGTACAGTAGGCCTACTGTACATTTTGTTGTTGTTTGTGTCCCTTAAACAACATTCACAAGCTTCTCCCGTAACAACAGCATGTGGTAATCTACTATTATGTTACATTTTGTCTTAGCCCATCAGACAATGAGTAACTGAAGATGTTTTGCAAGGTTTTAATTAACTTCAAACTAAAGTATATATCCTTAACTGGACTGAGCAGACAAGAGACAAGCGAACATAAAAAAATATAACCCCAATGGTCATTTTAGCTAATCACCTATATTCTCTCATAACTCTGGCATAAACTTTGTTCTGGGTAGAAGAGGACGTTTGGTGTCTGACTGAAATATAAATTTTTTAAAGCCAGTTGTCAAAGCCTTGTCATCACAGTTTTTTGTTTGTCT
Source organism: Nannobrachium achirus (assembly GCF_963921795.1). Taxonomy (NCBI): domain Eukaryota; kingdom Metazoa; phylum Chordata; class Actinopteri; order Myctophiformes; family Myctophidae; genus Nannobrachium; species Nannobrachium achirus. The sequence continues at coordinate 20,613,980 of NC_137826.1, forward strand.
TTTTAAGGAAGAAATAAATGCAGAGCCCTTCTGTTAAATGCAGAGCCCTTACACTAGTTCACAAACATAAAAGAACCACTACATAACGTACAGTAGCTGCTCATTACACACCAAATGATGCTTGGGACCATTATAGTGCCAGAAGAAACCATTATTTGCTTTGATAAGATACTGAAAAATAAAATGAGATTATAGAATAAGATAAGGAAGGATAACACGGTTTAGAAATATCAATTGAGGTTGTTTTCTTTTGTATTTCAGGTGGTCTCACAGTTGATGATGTTTCTGGTGGGTTTTGTCAGCATGGTGTTCTGTGGACACCTGGGAAAGACAGAGCTTGCAGGAGTGGCAATGGCAATCGCTGTAAGAAAACATAGTATACGTACAGTCAAATAAGCTGAGATATGTTCCTGTAGAGTACTACTGGTTCTCAAACCTTTTCATGTCAAGGAACCCCAAATTGACATATATTAGCCCCTGGACCCCCATAAGAGAAGATTTCTTACAGCTATAGCAATGATTCTGAACCATTTTAATTTCAAAGACCCCCAGTTGCATTATGCATTATAGGCCACATAACCACATTTGATAACATTTTGATCTCTGGGACATACACTGTAGTATCATCAGTGATGGGTCCATTTGTAGGGGGGAAAAAATACACAAATTGATTAATTGATAGATGTTTTTCTTGACAAAAACGCATATACATGAACATATATTTGTACATATCTGTCAAAAGGATAGAATGCCTTTGAGTATATAGTTGATGTTTGAGTAAACTGTGTGCCACATGTTTTGGGGTGGAAACTTAACCATATTTTGAACATACTGCATACAGTAGGTGATAAGCTAGTCTTTTGTTATTAGCCCTCCAACATGGGGAGGTGTGTGTAATCTTTCAAATTATTCATTAATTGAGTTGTGCCTGGACTGGATTTTATTTTCTACTCAGATGTTTGTTTAAAAATGTTTGATTTCAATCTAGGTGATTAACGTCACTGGTATATCCATTGGCTCTGGTTTGGCATCCGCCTGTGATACTCTAATATCTCAGGTAATGTAACATTAATTTTCACACTCACTTTAATATCACGCTCATTAACCAATTTCAACCTGCTATCCCTATTTTGGACAATGTCAAACTTTTTCCAGGAGAGCTACAAGCTCACGGCATACAACTAAGTTTAAAGGACTTACAGTAAGTGGTTATAAATCACGTTTTTCTTCAGTAGACAATATGTAGATACAAGCAACAATATAAAGAAAGGACAAAAGTAGCTTTTCGGTATGTCATTACTCAATCCATATTTCCATCTGAGAGCTTTTTTGTGTATATGATGTGTCAAGTCAATAAAACGTCCTCGCTCGAGGTGAGATGACAAAGTTCTTTGAGGATCGATTTGCTTCAGCTTAGAGCTGACGGAAGCATTTACCCACAGTAATTCACGCTATTATTGTGCGTCAGTCATCGCAACATGTGTTGTGATGACTGACTGTGCTGTTTTTGTTCCATGCAGACGTATGGGAGTGGTAACCTGAAGCGTGTAGGAGTGATTCTCCAGAGAGGGGTTCTCATTCTGCTGCTAGCCTGTTTCCCGTGCTGGGCAGTCCTCCTCAACACCCAGCCCATACTGTTGGCAGTCAGACAGAGCTCTGAGGTCGCACGGTCAGCCCTACACACACACACGTTCACATACAGCAGTGGTTCTCAACCTTTTCAGACTGCGACCCCCAAAATAATCATATTTTAACTGGGGACCCCCCACCCTGACGAGCCCTAAGAGTTGAGGCATTACATTTTGTATAACACGGTTCTATAGTGAAAATAGCAGATCTACATGTTCACAATGCCTTGAGGCGTTGTGAGCATGTAGATCGGCTGTTTTCACAATTTCTGCCTCTAATATTCGCTATTCAACGCACAACAAAATATATAGGGCTTAAGTCTTATATCTTACTGTAAGATATGAGATAAATAACAATGTCCTTGGGGAGCGTGTGGGCATGGAAGTTGTCTGAAAACACAGTAGCTGATGCTGACTTATTGGCCTCACCATTACACAGCCATTCTGTGAATAATAGTAGAGGGAGAGTGTTTCTCTGCTTGTACCGGGATAACATCCATCCAGACATGAATTCTACTAAACCACCCAGAGCAACTTCGTTTCGGGGTTGACTTGGCTGCTTGACTTGACATGGTTCAGCACAGTGAGTTCACTCACAGTGCCAGTTCAGGGCGCAGTGGCACTGATAAGTTAGCTGCCATGTTGATACAGCAGAGAAACCTTATCCCCCTCTTTCTGACCTTGTATCACCCCAACACCCAGAGCAAGTAAAGACTGGGTATATAATGTGATTTGATGTCATAAAATAAAGTAAGATGATTATACTGAATAAGAATACACCTGGGAAATAAATGTGGCTATTATTACATGTCAACATTGCACTGGACAGAACCACAGAACACTGCCAGTTGTTTATAATATTATACCAAATAAATGGCATGTCCACTTGTCCAGTGTGTACTGTGTTTAATTGTTTGACTTAAGTGCAAGCCAAGAATTGCTTTTCCGTGCTGTCATTACAACTTACCTTCATGTCTGTTTGCCACAAAGACTTGCCCAGCTGTATGTGATGATCTTCATGCCAGCTCTGCCAGTGAGTCCACTTCACTCCCAGTATACCCATTTCTGATACCTAATGGTTTGTTTATGCCCATTCAACCCTGCTATTTTTGTCTTTCACAGGCTTCCTTCATGTATCAGCTGCAGGGGCGATATCTTCAAAATCAGGTGATGCCTAAAATGTAGCATGTTATTTAGACATATGCTGTGTCCATTGTTTACTTGATATCCTATAGTTCAATGTACATGTTATTATTTTTTATAGTCGAGACTGATGCTAGGTTCTGTAGTCCAGGTTTACTAAGGCACTGCACTGCTTCTCTGCTTTTGATGTCTTACCTTGCTTATTCCTAAATTGTAAATTGACATATTATTGATTGTAATTCATGTTAATTAAGTATTTGTTATGTCTCTATTCACACAGATGTCTGCTTTCTTAAAAAGAAAAGTCTGTGTTGACTTGGAATGGATGTCAATTACAAAGAAGTAGTATTGGGTAGGTCAAATTGGCTGTCAAAAAGTGATCTTAAAAGCAGGGTGTTTCTTATTTGCAGGGCATCATATGGCCTCAGGTGATAACTGGAGCTCTGGGGAATCTCCTTAATGCACTTATCAACTATATCTTCCTCTATCCTCTGGACATGGGTGTCGCGTAAGTTTCTCCTCTTCTATAGGTGAATTCATTTACTCATTCATTACTCTAAGTCATACATGGGCAACTGGCGGCCCGGGGGCCACATGCGGCCCCCACCTTCACTTAATGCGGCCCTTGGTTAATATTGGAATGCTGATATAGTATTGATTTCAGCTGTTACAATTCCATTTCCAACCAAGCAAACTTGACTCGCTTTAATTACTTTTAGTCCATATTAGACTTAGCAGCACTCGTAATTTTTTTATGTCCAATATATTTGTATTTAAGTTCACAAAGTTAACATAAGAGTAAGAACATAAATGCATTTGAAATGAAATAAAATTGTTACTTTTCAGGATTCCAATTAAAAAATATCTCAAATTTATTTCGGATTCCAATTCAAAAATATCAAAAATATCAGATCCACAAGCTCAAAACGAGTCGCAGTGCGACGCGTTTTGAGCTTGTAGATCTACTATTTTTGATATTTTTGACTGTATATGCATTGTGGCCCTCTGGAGTGAATGTGAAAATATAGTGGCCCTCTCCATCATCAAAGTTGCCCACCCCTGCTCTAAGTAGACTTAACTCTGAGAGTGTACAAATGGACCCATAAGGGTCCACTTTGTTTCTAAGTCATTCAGCTGAGACCCCCCTGGAACCCTCTCAAGGACCTCGAGCCATTCTTACATAGAATGAGTCACAAACAATAGTTGTGAGTTTGAAAACAAACTTCAAACTTCAGCAAATGACCTACCCTGATATAGTAGGTCAGCGGTTCTCAAAGTGGATTCCAGGGACTCTGTGGGTTCCTTTAGGGGCGTCTAAAATGACCCATACAAGTCTGTAACTCTGATAGTGTACAAATGGAACCAAATGAACCCTAACGGGTTAATTTGGTTCCATTTGTACACTGTCAGAGTTAAGAGGAGACCTTGACATTTGAAAGTTTGAGAAACACTGTAGTAGGTGGCACTAGTAGTAAGTGCACAGTACAATCCTTATAAGCCCTGCGTTTGAAGGACATAAATCCTATTTATTGCAGCTTTTAAATTACCAGGAGGACTTCACTGTGTGTGTGTGGGGGGGGGGTCCCTGTAATGCCACAGAGTTTATACCGGTAGCTCACTGCACTAAACCTTTTTGCTCTTCTTCATCCCTGATTAAGTGGATCTGCTACAGCTAATGCTATCACACAGTATGCCTTGGCTGTGTTCCTGTATGTTTACATTTGCTGGAGGAGGCTACACGAGGCCACATGGGAAGGTGAGATGTGCCTCCCAGCAAGGGGCGTCACAAGGAGGGGAAAAGAGTCACTAAGGCCCAAGGTAGAGGGAGGGGCCTTAATTATTTTATACTTTAGCTGTTGAAAAATTGCAGATCTACAAGCTCACAGCGTGGCACCGAGTGCCGAGCTTGTAGATCTGCTATTTTTGAAAAGTCGTGAAAATTTGTGCAAATCTTTGAATATGTGTATTTTTTAAGCGAACATTTGTAACTCATATTTTGCTTCTGGGGGGGTCCATGGAACTAAGTATTTTGAGATGGGGGTCCGTGGCCAAATACATATCATTTTGGGAGTTCTTCATATGAAAATGTTTGAGCACCACTGACATAGAAACCTCCCATTGAAAATAAATTTCATATCAATCCAAAGTCATAATACCAGTATTGAGGCTATTAAATTATTATTTACTATTTTTGCGTTTATTCTACCATATTGCGGTAACGATTATTCCGTTCTCAAGTGCCTCTTGCTCTGCATTCAACCTACTAGTCTAATAATTTCAGAACAGGTTGACCATTGGTCACATTCCAGTGTGCAATTATGTGAAAGCAGTTCCCTGATCCAACGTTTGACATTGCTGTGCTGTGTGGATGACAGTATAAAAAAAGAGAATAGGAAAGGTAGAAAGATAATATACTGTAGTACTTCTCGGCCAAATGTCTTTTGGCCTTGTACAGCCTAGTATATTTGTAAGTAGCAGGATAACTTACAGTATACATATAACCATATTTGCCTCCCTCTCCAAATGGTAGTGTAGCGTTTTGTAATACTTAAGTGAGTGTCCATATAACACAAAGACATCATACAGTTACTGCATTGGCCATACTTGACATTTTTTAAGACCTTTTTTCCTTTTGGCCATGTAGTATGACCATACACCAACACAATAAATACAAATATTTTCATTTCAAATAACAGAAGTAATAGCTTTGTGCCAGACCATTGGCGTGGGGTGTATAATAGTCAATATGGTGAATTACTTACTGACTGACTGACTGACTGACTGACTGACTGACTGACTGACTGACTGACTGACTGACTGACTGACTGACTCACTCACTCACTCACTCACTCACTCACTCACTCACTCACTCACTCACTCACTCACTCACTCACTCACTCACCCCCCCCCCCCCCATTGTTAAAACATGCATACTCTACACTTCTCTACTCTGAGCACTCTGTGGCAAAAAGTGATATGCAGGCAATTCATATTTGACTGAGTTCATTCTAATCATTCATTCCATGCTGAGGAAAGTCAGCTGGTTGTATCTGGTTCTATCTCATTTATTTAGCATGACACATACCTGACATCACGCATGCAATAATGATAAAAGCAATATTGATATACAGTACACACATGCACGTATAATATGCATGCTGTAAACAGTAATGTAGCAAAGGGAAAATACAGTTGATTTGACTGTTAAACTATCCAGAGTCCTTTTTCTGTTTAGAATGTGGACTGCTTACACTGTTTTAGTGTAAAGTCACGCAACATAATAAAGTTTCTTAACTTAAATAAGCGTGTGACCCATGCCATGGCCGTCTCACCCCTAGGGTGGTCAACTGAATGTCTTCAGGAGTGGGGACCATTCATCCGGCTAGCCATCCCCGGCATGTTCATGCTGTGCCTGGAGTGGTGGTTGTACGAGATTGGAGGCTTCCTGGCCGGTGTCATAAGTGAAACTGAACTGGCCGCTCAGTCTGTTGTTTATCAGCTGGCAGCTATTGCTTACATGGTAACCAAATATCCAATACAGCAGGGTTCCCCAATTAGTTTTCCCCAAGGGCCGAATTATGTCTAGGGTACCAAGCCGAGGGCCACAACATTGCAGGGGGCGACTGTGGCGTTCCCACTACTCCAGCGACAGTTCAGATATCGTCGTTGTCGGGTGAAAATCTTGTATGCCCGAAACCGTTCTTTTTGAATTTATCATTTTAAAAATGATTTAAACTAGTGAAAACAGCCAATCTACAAGCACACAACGCCTCGCGGTGCGAGGCGTTGTGTGCTTGTAGATCTGCTGTTTTCACTACTTTTGTGCGACGTCCTTGTATGATTTGCGAAAGAACGTACAAATTTGGAGATACAAGATTTCCACCCGACAACGACGATATACTAGTGTTGTTGCTGCTCTTATACCACCATTATTACTGGGGTTGGTGTGGGCCAGACAGCAAATGGCCCGCGGGCCGCCTATTGGGGAACCCTGCAATACAGTCATGATGTTTATCCATGATGAGAGAAAATATATTTTCCAGTAGATGTACAGTAGTACTGTATATAAATGTATGGGCAGACAATGCATGGGTAAAAATACTGAAAATGGACACAATGAACAGGATATAAAGCAATAAAGGACTTATCCTCTTAAACGTTGGCCTACAACATTGTATGTGATGCATTTACAGTATAGTATTTGGAAACACATTTTCGTTTAAGGAAATATAGTTTCACAAATATATTTTAGATATGTTTTTACAGTATTTGAAGATGTGTGAAAGAGAATGTAATGCTTATGTTGTTACAGTACATTCCGTTTTATTAGTGATATAAAACACTTGTCTTTTACCCACAGTTTCCACTTGGATTTTCTGTAGCAGCCAGTGTGCGTGTTGGGAATGCTCTTGGTGCTGGTAACATGGAGCAGGCCAAGCTGTCTGCCAAGGTCGCCTTCATCTCTACAAGTACGCACCACTGCATCCATTTTAGTTTATTACATAAAAATCCTATTGGCTAGCTAAAGGATGTCCTCTAATTCCTTGTATTGAGTGTCAGTTGTGTTATGTACTGTAAGTATTGTTCCATGCTTTGGCCAACATTACTAATGTACTGTACGTATGTACTGTATATGTATGTATCTCTTTCCCCCAATTCAGTTATAGTCTCATGTTGTGTCGGGATCGTTCTTGGAGTCAATAAAGACATTATAGGATACATTTTCACCCCAGAGCAGTGAGTACAGTCTTAATTTGTTGTCTCTTACCCCTATGTACCGTACTTGGTTGAACAGAATTACACAATGACCTATACAGGTACTCGGCCCGCTCCTGTTTTTGCTCTAGACTATACCTTCACCATAATGATCTACATACAATTTACAACTAAATCTTGTAGATTTTATGTTTTTACTAAATGTTCACCACAGACTAGGGATGTTAGGGTTCATGATGTCACTGTATTATTTTAATCTATGTTTTTGTTTTCCATATTGCCCTTGTTTTGTATTTCATTTGATATTATTTGGCTTATAAGACAAAGTACTTTACATACTGTAAGGCATAGAAAGTTATAGTACCGGTAATTAGCAATAAGCAATTAAAAATTAAAAACAAATATGGGTCAAGGTAGTTATCAAGATAACATAGCATCTATGGTGTTTTGCAGAGGATCCAAGGGAGCGACGCGCGCAGTGTGAAGTCGGTGGAAAACCAAAAATCGCACCTGTGTGAAGTGAGCCGTGCTCACTTCGCATGTTATCAAACACGACAAACGTATCTCCTTGTATGGGCCGTTCTATCCGCGACATCAGCTGTGGTGATGTCGGTATCTGCATACTTTCTATGACGTTAGTCTCGTGTGACTTATGACGTTAGTCTCGTGTGACTTCAGTCTCGTACTACGGACATAGTACGAGACTGAAGGGGGCGGGCGGCATAGCTGAATAGCTGAATGGTTAGGGAGCCTTAGGGAACCAGAGCCCCTGATTGTCCTGAAAATACAGGAGGAAATAGGTATCTATTATTATTATTACATAGGGACACACAATTTCGTACTACGGACATAGGGATACACAAAGACAGACATAGGAGCGGTTAGCACCGCTCAAAAAGATCTATAAATGCACAACTCCTCATATGTTGAGATCCTTAAATTGTCATCGATTTGAAGTTATGTGTCTGTGTCCCTTTTATGCCCATCAATATGATGTCATAAAACCGCTTCCGATCTTCTTATCTTACTAGAATCTCTGTCAGTCTGTATGTGCTGTGATGCATCTGTAGTTCGCATATCTCGACCAGGGACCAGATAGGCGGTTGTCAAGCAGTGTCGATCCGACAGCTGTGCTCATATATGGGCATGCCCACATTAGCAAATACTAATTATTTTATGGTGTGGAGCGGTTTGCAAACTGATTTCTACTGTTATGTTGCCTCCAATTCTCCAAGATTTGCCTATAGAACAATATAGTATGTACTGTATAAATGTTGAAATGTACACGTGAAATTTTCAGTGGACATTTGCAGACAGATGCAGGCCATGCAAGCCGCATGTAGTCATGCTTCCATAATACCTTTATGCAATATACATATTAACCTCAAAGGTAGTAAACATTAACAGTAAACGTGTGCCTGTCATTTTGCTTCAGTCACGTTTTACTCCTTTTCAGTTGTATAAACTTATCCTAGGGCAGACCAAGTGTGACATTATGCATGTATAGGGTTATATTCTTAGCCCATCATAAATGTTCAAGTATTTTTCACTGCAATGTTTACAAACAAACAAAAACAATATGGTACATCAAATACAGTTTTATATGTTGTCTAATCCTCAATAGCCTCATTTTGTATATTATTTGGAGGGGGGGGGGGAACCCAGTTTGTATCCCTGTGACTGCTGGAAAATATTTTAGCAATATATTTTAGCAATTTTCAAAAACATGTGTTTACATAATTTTAAGATGGACAATGTCTTTGCCTTTCTTTCAGAGATGTTGTTACTAGGGTCGCTGATGTCATGATAATGTATGGTTTTATCCATATGTCTGATGCCATTTCGGTGAGAGATATACATTTCTTTTTTAGTTCTAGGTTTGGGGGGGAATCGATGTCTCTGCTTTTGATAACGTAGGTTTAGTGATCATAGCTTAGTTTTTATTTAGTTTTTATCAGGTTTTATATTTATGTTTGACAATTTCACATTTTATTTTAACACTTTAATTTATAATAATGTAAACCACATTGACGCCTGGCATCCTTATTTTGGGCAACATTCCAAAATATGGACAAAGGTTTTGTCAAAGATTATATTCCTTTCCCGAGAGCCACATGATTAGATGTATTTTATTTTTATTTTTATGTATAACATGTACATAATAGATTGGCATTTGTATTCATGTGTGTTAAATCTTCACAGGCTGTGGCTGGAGGAGTTGTTAGAGGAGCTGGGAAACAGATTGTGGGTGCACTGTCTAACCTCATCGGTTTCTACGTCATCGGCTTCCCCATTGGAGTGTCCCTGATGTTCCCTGTCAAAATGGGCATTGTAGGTGAGGAGAGATGAACGGTGTATAATGGCAGATAATAATAATAATGGCAGAGGTCCATGGGCAAATACCTATCAATTTGGGGGTCCTTGACCTTTTTCAAAAATAAAAATGTCGAATGGGTTGTGCTTATAAACTAGCCATAACTGTGGTGGTTCTCAGCTGATTTCCTGTGGACCATTTTACTGCTATAACTAGTAATGACCTGGGAATAGAAAAGTAGAATTAGTCTGGTTTAGATAGATGGATAGATGAGATGGATTGTACTTGATTGATTGTACTTGGAAATCCAGTCTTTACAGCAGCCAAGATACACAAAGGTGAACAGGTCACTGTCCAGTCAATATATCTGATCAGTACTAACTCATTTACTTACTGAGAGAGTCACTGTCCTAGAGCCAATTATTCTGTCCTTATTGGTACCCTATCTGTTGCAGGGTTGTGGTTGGGACTTTTCACCTCTGTCACAGTGCTGTCCATATTTCTAATAGTTTACCTTTGTAAACTGGACTGGGAAAAGGTCACTACAGAGGTAGGTACCTGGCCTACACCTATGGTATTCCCTGTCCATGGATGAATGTCATGACTCATAGATTAGATTTACTTTTTATTTTATCAATACTGTATACTGTAACAATACATAATATTAAATCTTAAATTTTCTGTTATAGCTTATAACTGAAAATGCTTAACTTATGATTGAATATTAAAACGGTCAACTTACTTGAATGAGATGCTTTTTTGACTGTCATTTTGACGTACTTTAGGCATTGGAGAGAGTGGGAGTCCCAATCACAGAGGGAAAAGAGATGTTTGGGATCGGAAATAAAAGTAAGTCAACTCCAATTCCTGTTCCTGACACATCTCATGCACAAACATTCGATTTTTCTTTTGAAATGTTCTTCACAACGAAAGCCTCCGTCATCGGGATGAATATGCCGCTTTCCATAGCTAAACCAGCATCTCCCTTAGAACACTTGTTCTAAGGGAATGAGCCAATGAGCTATCAAACCAGGCTCAGATCAACAGCGGTCAACCCCAAATAATAATAAACTTTAGTAAAGCACCTTTCATAATATGAAATCAAATGGCAGCTCAAAGTGCTTTACAGAGCAAAAATTAAGCACATTACAGAAACAGTACAAATGATTAATAACGCAGAAAAGTAAAAACATTAAAAAAGCAGTGAATCAGGCAAAACAAACCATGAACCTATGGAGATCTACAAAAGATCGAACCTTCAGGCTTGACACTGGGACGCTTCACACTCGTGACACCTTTTTGTTCCCGATCTCTGCATCTCCTCAACCAGGGCATTCTATCATCCCCCTGGAGGAGGTGTTGGCCATTGCATCTGGTTCTCTGACCTCTCAGAAGGCGGACGGGGTCTCGGGAGCGCTCGATTCGGGCCAGGGCGTGGCAGCTGCCACTACAGTGGGGGTGGCTCTGTCGCGCAGACAGCTGGTGGTGCGGCGTTGCCTGACTCTCGTGGTCATGCTCCTCATCCTCGCCGCTGGCATCTTTGTCGATGAGCTGGCCACTCGGTTGCTTCAGTGAGGGACCACACAGGGACACATTGATGAGGGACCACACAGGGACACATTGATGAGGGTCCAACAGACAGTTGTTCACAGGAAGTCGTACAATGAATAACGGAAATATTTCATAGCGGTGTTTGAAATAAATATACAAAGAAACTGCCTAATGTATAGTTGAAAATATGTTTTAGACCAATATATATACGGTGTGTGTATATATATATATGTTTTTACACGGGAGGTGTAAAAGGAAGATCTGTCCCTATAAAGGCGATGTCGTTTCTTGAATGTGACCTCGAGAGATTGCATCGCCGACGCTGAACTGAGCGAACAGTGTGTTTACTTTTAAATGTCTGTACAGTCCTGTTTGCTGGTTGTGTGTGTGTGACGATAACTCAGTCTGCACCAGAGCAGTACGGGGAAAGATGGATAACCACACCCCGGACTCATTTTTGAAGCTTGTGATTGGCTGAATCGGACGTAGGGAGCGCTCCCTTGTAGTCACTTGGACCGCGCGAGGTGCACCAAAACCCAATAAATCATTGCGTTTGCACTTCAGGCCTTACGGCCTGGGCATAAATAGAACGGTTTCCATCCATCTTTCCCAGTGGGATCCATAATCAGGCGAGCAGTACGTGCTATGAGTACGTGACGCGAAGAGTACAACAGCTGTTGGCACATGCGCAGTTGGGTGGGCCTAGCGGGCATTGGGCAAAATAGCTGGCTAAAAAGCGCCTGAATAATTTCGTTTTATATTAACTGTACGCCAATGTAAGTAAATGGGCAAATGTGCCTATAACGTTGGCAGAGTACTGATCAGTACATATGCCAAGTGTGGAACCTCTAGGATTAGTGGTTTGCTGGGAATAGTCAGCATACGCCATTTGGCACTCCATGGACTATTTGGGGGCACTCCATGGACCCGTTCTCCAATTACTATATGTAAGATATATATATATATATATATATATATATATATATATATATATATATATATATATATTCTTTTTTTTAGATGGCTTATATTTTGGTGTTTTGTGTGCCATTTTTGAGCGGTGCCAACCGCTCCTACGTCTGGCTTTGTGTGTATGTATGTACGTATGTATGAGCACGGATCTCCATGTATGGAGATAACTAATGTCACGGACGGAGCGGCCCATACATACAACTCTGCGATTTCTTTTAAATGTCAGAAACATATAACATATTCCCATTATTGAACTATGTCTGTATGGCCATTTAAAGTGTACTGAACTTCAGGAAGCGTGTATCTATAAAGCATTTGGGGTAAGGCTGGTTCTTGTAAAGGAGCGTTTGGTTTCGGTGGAGACGTGGACTTGAGCCACGCGAGACACCGCCGAGCGAGCTATAGCGAGTGAGTCGCCGTGTTGAGCGTTGAGAAGTCCGCTTGAGCGCCTTCCGAGTTACGTCCCGATATGGACAGAATCGTATCTTTGTCCCCCTGACTTTCGGCACTTCCGCACGGTCCTAGTGAACACAGCGGAGTGCTCCCTAGTCCCTACCTCTGGTTCAGCCAATCACAAGCTTCCGCGGGCAGGTCTTACCTTACTCCAGATGTTTTTAGATACACGCCTTCAGGAAGCCCTTAATGTCAGGAGTCATTGAGCAATGCTGTGACCAGAGTAGGAATTTAATACTAGCCAATAGCCAAGAGCTGTGGCTGGTTGGGGTAGGCTAGGAAACTCTGCCGTGCCAGCCACCTTGGCAGGTAACTAAGCCAGCATACAGACATCCTATTCCATTTACAAAATCCTATTTTGGCCGTTATAGATTGATTCAATTAGCTGGGTTATTGGGGAATCTGTTGGCCCACTGTGGCTGCTGTTCAATAATGGTATAGCTTCCTTGCTCTGAGCATGTTATGAAGTGCTTTACACTCGCGACACTACCGGTATGTAAACATTTCAGAGAATGTCAAAGGCGGTTTTGTTTCCTTGAGCATAAATCATATCTTAACCACTTAAAACCAATGTAGTCCCCTTGGCCCCCCCTTGGCCTAGGTCCTAGGACATACTACATAGGTCTGCCCCCCCCCCCCCCCACCCTTAACTCTCTTTGCTGAAAACAACAAAAAGGCTGATCTTGCAAGCTTGCGTTGTTAGCTTGTAGATTGGAGGAGTTTTTGCCCCAGAATAGGAACACTAAGGTTAATTTGGTTAAGCTGCTGTCACGGTGTCACTTTAAGATTATCATTAAAGCAAACTGTTCTTTGCTTTATTATGCACTCCTTTGATTTGGACACAAATGTGATGATGATGAAGGTGGCTGGCTGGCCTTAAAATATACACTTGCCAGCTGCCTAATGCCAACCTACACAGCAAAATCCTCCTATTAATTTAATTCTGAGAGTAATGGTCCATATTTACATGCTCAAAATTTAATTAACACTGAACATTTTGCTGTGCGGTTATATTACTCCACAGAAAAGTGCCCACATAATTGGGCATGTTGGTTGAATGAAGAAATTTCAAGCCGAGCACATCAATTATCCCTTTTTGCTCTTAGCAGGAAGAGATAACTAGCCTGTCAGCTCACACTTCATAATCACAGCCCAACAGTACACTCGGCTAATGAGTTCTTTGTGTTAACAGCATAAAATTAGACCTATTAACGCCTGAGGTCCATAATTTGGAGTTGAGGTAATACCAAGCACCGCTTCCATTGAAGCGGATTGTTGCTGATATAATAGATAAAACCTTGCCTGGTCCGTCTGAGACCCTTTGTTTGGTGGCACAGACAAACACAGACATCTGGTTGGTCTGATATCATTCATGATTCCCATAAACATGATTCACAGCTTAACCACAGTCAGGGTTGTCGCACCAAATTCTGGGCCCTGGTTACAAGGATTCACTGCGGGCCCCCCATGAATGTTCTTCATAGGGGGAGGGGGGTTTAACCCATTTAGACTGGGAACGCAATATTACTCATTTTTTTGTGCTTTGACTATTGAAAAATAGCAGATATACAAGCTCTGTGCCGCGCTGTGAGCTTGTAGAGCTGCTATTTTTGAAAAATCTTGAAAATGTGTGCACGTCTTTGAATATTTCAAATCCTTCTAAGTTTTCTTTTTTTTAAAACCTATGTTTCTATATCAGTGGTGCTCAAACCTTTTCATGTGAAGGACCCACAAAATGATATGTATTTGGCGACAGACCCCCATCTCAAAATATTGAGTTCCAGGGACCCACCAGAAGCAAATTTTGAGGTACAAATGTTCGCTTAAAAAATACATATATTCAAAGATTTGCACACATTTTCACGACTTTTCAAAAATAGCAGATCTACAAGCTCGCAGCACGGCACTCAGTGCCATGCGGTGAGCTTGTATATCTGCTATTTTTCAATAGCTAAAGTATAAAATAATTAAGGCCCCTCCGCCTTGGGCCCTAGTAACTCAGTCCCACTTTTCCCCCCCTTGTGACGCCCCTGACAACAGTTAACCCCTGCCCCCTTTCCTGAGCATGTCATTATAGGCAATCATTCAGAAAACATTCTGCAAAAGATGCTGATCTTATGAGTGTCTCTTTTTGCTATTTGACATATAAATAAGTATATGGGGTTTAAGAGGTTAAAGAAATCATAATGGACATGCCTCCCACATGCTGTGGAACAAAGTTAACCTTCTATGAGGGAGGCAACAATTTCCAGTGCACAGAGCATTGTAGGAGAAGAAAACTAAATATAAATCCCCAATTAGTAGCCCGGGCGTTTATTTCGCAAAATGGGGTCGGACCCCGGGCGCTTAAAAGGGACCAGGCGGCTATTGGTAACAGGCTTTTATTTATTTTGGCACTGGCCAGCACTGGGCCATTATTTGGTAAATTTTTCTTTCTCAAACTATATAATAGGGGTAATAATCAAAATGTTATAATAAATGTTATAATTATTATTATTATTATTTTAATTGTTATGAACACCCAGAAAATAGCACATTGTGATCTATTAGACCAAACCTCATTTAAAAAATATCAAGAGTGTATGAATGCCTTTTAAAAAAAATATATATACTATTATTTATACTAAGGGAATCTTTCTCCAAAATAATCAATTACCGCATGCCAGCAAAGACGCATCTAGGTCTGTAGTCAATGAGTCAACGACCCAATTAGCGCAGAAGTCCTGCAGCTGGAGCTGTTCTGACTGGACTCGCTGACATGACCACTGAACAGTTCCACTATCCTGACATTAAACCATTATGGTATTGCATTATGATTAAGCCTTCTGCATTCCCCTTGCACCTCAAAATAATGGATTACTTCTTCAAAATGCGGACTGGATAAAAAGAGGCAGCAACAGTAGGTAATGACTCTGAGTTATTCTGATCCAGCTGGCCTTTATTGGCCAGTCTTTCTCCATCACAACGTTTTGCCATTAAAGTAGCCTACTCACGCAAACTTTGCATTGTAGCAATGTTTTAGACAGTAATGAATGGTGGTCAGTGCGCAGAGAGCAGCAGACTCCTTTTTTCCTCTCTCTTTTTTTGGAGTCCTTTGGCAATCTGTTCCCCGACGCACACCTGCGCGTCATGGTAGCGCTGCACTGGGCTGGGCACCATATACATTTGGCTTAGAAGTGTCTGTCCACAGGGCTGTGAGCTTGTAGATTTGCTGTTTTCAGCGCACTACCGTCATCATGCAACATATGATCCGTAGCGACGCACAGCGAGTGCGGTGCGTTGCAACGTGCTGTCACAGCACTGCTGTGAGCTTGTAGATTTGCTGTTTTCAGCGCACCACTGCCATGCAACATAAATGACCAGTTAAGTTGAATAAATAGCAAATAATACCAAACAACCAAACAAATAATAGCCCGGGCTCTTACATAAAACATAATAAGGATAATATTAATTGCAAATAACGGCCCGCTTATACGAACCGTGCGCTTATTTGAAACAGCGCAAAATGGGGTCAGACCCCGGGCGGATATATGGGACCCGGCGGCAGTTTGCCACCGGGCGATTAATTGGGGATTTACGGTAGATGAGCTGTTATCTACTCCTCTGTGCCCAGCTGGGCTCACTGTGTGGATTTGTATTATGTCCAAGCTGGTCCCCTTTGCCATTCACATTATTAGCTGCAGTGCTGGTGTACGTGTAGGCTACATGGTAAGATGGACTTGTTTGAACTAGGCCTACGTATGTAGGCCTACATAACGTGTCTTCTATATACACACATTATTGGATTGTAGGTTAGCTATAAATAGATACATACATAAATAAATAACTAATATCTTTACAACTGGAGCCAGACAGACGGACAACGTGGGCAGTGATAATTTTATGTATCTAACTAGGGGTTTTTCATGATGCTGAATCCATTGCAAGCATTTGTTTTGCACAAAAAACATTCCCCTGGTTATAAATGGCCCCAGAAAACGATGGTTTAGTGATGAAAAGTGATGAGTCATCACTTATCACAGTTTTGTGGGTGTTTTGTGGGGCCATTTATAGCCCAAGGAATGTTTTTTGTACAAAACAAATGCTTGCAATGGATTCAGCATCATGACAAACCTCTAGTTAGACCCCTCACATCCGAAGTTCAAGTGAGTGTAGCTGGGTAGCCAAACAAAAACGTCATCCCTACATTTTCAGTGGTACGTCATCAGTTTAAAATACTATATCACAACAGCGCAGTTTTGAGTGCAGTTTATCCATCAGATCAAAGATAATTCTTCATCTCCATCTTTGTAGCTTTACACAACTGTGTTTTATTCAATCACTTAATGTCACAACATGTCTTCAACCACATTATGTACAAAACTCTATGTAGCCGTCTAGTATTATTGAGTAACTTAGTTGTACCATATAGCTGGCTACTTAATTTGAAAGAGTTTTAGTCTGTAGCACTGCACAATACCTTTTTTATGAAGACTAGGCCTATGTAATAGCTTCGCTAGCTAAATTTTTAAAGTTCCCCCAACTTTGACAAAATGTTATATTTTTTTCATTCAACTCTCATTCAAATTTATTATTTCAACTTTGCTCTTAATGCTAAAACAATTACATATTCTAAACCATAATGTTTATTTAGTTTAGATCTAGAAGGACTTAGGGAAACACATCTGATAACAATATTATTTAATGTATTTATCAAAAAAAATAGAAAGCTTACAAATAGCTTCAGCAACTTTCCTGCCTTTTTATTTAATCAGGAAGTAAGACACAGGACCTTAGGGTAAAGCTAGGCCACGTTTATGCCTGATTAAATAATGCTTTTGTAGAAATCTGATGGAGTTGACAAAGATCTTGGACGACACAACTTTAAAGGGCCAACATTAAAAAAAATGTTTTAGTAAAGTAGTTTAAGTTGTATATCCTTGTCTGAGACCAGGGTTTAAATGTAAAAAAACAAAAGATAAACAGACAATGGTATAAATCATAATGAAAAGCTTTTTTTTTTTTTTTTTAATTAGTGTGTTAATAAGAATAAGTAATAATTTGAAATGTTTTGAAAGGACATGATATGTCCCAATTCTCAGGAATGGTTGAGCTGCAGCTTGTCCAACACTGTGTACAGAACAGTATGTATCATTGGTCAGGGTTTTGCAATACCCCATACAAACTGGTATATATAGTTGGACATTTTATATTGGAATTATATTTTCTCAAAATGTATTTTAGATACTATTTTGGGCCTCTCAAAATGTCCTTTCTCCCATATGAGTCCAACATTTGAAACATTTTTGCCATGTACCGTTTGTCAACCACCACCACCACCACCACAACAAGACAAGAATGAATATGTGTTTTATGGCTTTCTGTTGGATGTGCTCAGTAATGCAGTACCCACACCTGCTGACTCATCATCTATACATCTATTTTCAGTCTACACTCGAAGCTGCCATGGTGAATTGAGAACTGAATGCTGTATCCTTGGACACGTATACTGGCTTTTTACCACATGCCGTTCCTAGCAAAAGGGAAAAGAAAAGAAAAACCTTTCAGTCGTCATTATTTCACAGAACATGGAAAGCAAAGGGAGGGGGGGGGGGGGGTCTCTATAATACATTGGGAAAATTGCCACTTTTGCCAAGAAGTGACAACAGACGACCATTAGATAGATGTCTGCTGGACAATCAACTGCCACAAGCTGGCTCGGTTCGACTTCTTCGAGTTAACTCTCAGGAGTCTGCATTTTACAGTGTATGAGCATGTGCGGCTAAAAGGCTCCCCATGTGTAGCTTGTACGACTTAACATTCAATACTGCTTAGGGAGGTGGGGTCAGTTCCAGGTACACTGTTGGGGTTGGTGTAGAGTTATTTGCCCAGTCTGTGGTGAAGTTGCTCCTGCTCTGAGCAGAGGCCTCTGGTGGGGGGAAGACAAAGTGCACGGTAACGCCTACAGCCAGGACGAGAACTGAGGTCAAGACAGCGAGTCCTCGTCGCAGGATCAGCTGAGTGAGGGAGAGTTTGGCGTTGGGCTTGATGCCTGGTGTGTTTTTACCACCCTCTGTTTCTCCCAGTGTCTCTGAGGGGCCCTTGCTGCTACTGCCCTCCATCTTAGGCCTTGGTTTCAGATCCCCATCCTGGGTGCTGACAGCGCTGTAGCCAGCAGGAAATCCATCACCCTCCAGTTGGGCCTTTAAAGAGGAAGGAAAAAGGTGAAGAATGCAATGCCACAACAAAACCCTGTGACGTGTCCTAAAAAAAATGCTCGAGACCTGGATCGCTGGCCTAGCAGTCCGGGCACCTAGGCTCCAGCGTAGCCTAGGTTCGAGTCCCCTTCCCGAGGATATTAGCAAGATGTCTCTCCCCGTCTCTCTCTCCGTTTCCTTTAAATCTATTCCATACCTATAGTATGAGTGAAGGCAGAAAAGCCCCATGACAATATAAAAAAAGAATGCTCGAAACAGAATGATATCTTGGTAACTACACAAAAACGGGACAGCATTGCACTTATTCTGGGGGTGCCAGCATTTACTGTTGAGACTTCCCGGTGTGTTGACAGTGTTGTTGACCTATAAGACAACAAAATATCGTTGGTATCCGCCCGAATATGGACAATTCAGACATTTATGTTCTTAGATTTCTTCCGTTTTTTTAACGCCATCTATTTCCCGACTGGAGTCAAGCAGCCAGACCATACCTTAACAGGATGACAGACTGGCTCTCCAACAGTAGGAGAGCCAGTTTGCTCAACGCAGACATGCTGAGAAAGGAAGCAATTCAAGGGCGCCCTGGAGAGGACTGCTATCGCTGTCAACTGCCTGCCCTACGACAACTTTAACTGCAACTATACATGATGTCACCCCACGTGTTCTCTGATGCCTTCTAAAGCCATGTTAAAACTTGGGTGACATGGGAATGATCCCAGACTCTTAATTGTGCAACTATATACTAAACGTGACTGGGGTTGGCTCTGTCTGCCCTCTACACACCTTTGATTTTGACCTATCAAAGTATAATGGTGTGACCAAATCTCTTACCCGAAAATAGCATTATGTACCATTGTGAACTTGTAGATCAGCTGTTTTCTGCGAATGCCACTACCACCACCAGACTACGGATGCTAGGGTTCAATTGGTTAAGTGACACAGATCAGTAAATAAAAAAAACACACTTACTGTATTAGGACAGTCTGACACATCAGGGAGTTTTGTTACCAGCTGACTAACAGGACGTTTTGATGTGACAATCATTGTCTTGCCAGCTCGCACTTGTGCCTGCAAAAGCACACAAATCAAATACTGTATAAAAGGGGGCCCATCAAAGGGCAAATGTAGCCCACTTTGACAATAAATTTGTTTCCCAGTTCAGATGAGAAAGAAGTCAGATTATCCTCTTTCCTCCGGTAAATATAACTGTGTGTGGTGTTGTCAAATGAAAATGGTAATCTCTAGGACCTTTATAGGATTTAGGGGACATCCTACCTCCGCTGTGACTTTCTTCCAGTTAAGTTTAAAGATGATGAGAATGAAGAAACTGGTCTGAAATATGACACAAAGAAAGATACCCAGCCACAAGCCTGACACAGGGAGAGCGTGCACACACACACACACACACACACACACACACACACACACACACACACACACACACACACACACACACACACAGGAAAATATCAAAACGAGTAGCTTATTCACAACCACAGCTGATGGGAAACAACAACAGTGAAACAAAGGGAGGCATAATCCGCTTTTCCATTAAGAGGGGGGACCTTTCCAGAACCTGAACCTATTTTTTTGGTTCTGGTTTTGTTTCAGACAAGGTTCTGGGAACCTTTTTTAGGTCCTGCTCTTGATGTAGTTCTAAACTTGAGTTCTGGGAACCTATGGGCGGGGTCAGCAGCGCTGCTGCTCTTTTTTGGAACCTCTGGTTTGGTTATATGGAAACGTAAGCAGAACTTGGTCCCGGAACTTCACAGGTTCTTGAAAGTCCTTGGTTCTGGAAAGGTTCTAGTTCTGGTTCTGCCCTGTAGTGGAAAAGGAGCTTATATTGTGTGTTTTAGTGTCTACTTGTATTGCTAAACCAAATTAGAGAGTGTGTGTGCGTGCGTGCGTGCGTGCGTGTGTGCATGCGTCAGAGAGAGAGAGAGAGAGAGTGTGTGTAAAGGTAAACTCTAATCAAGTGCATACTGTATGTAAGCTGTCTGCATGGACATGCATGTGTACATTCATAATACTCTACTACACAATAAGCAAAGCATTACCGAATATTCTGAGGTTGGCAGCAAACATCAGTGCTATTCCTATTGGCAACCCTACGCAGTAGTAGGACACCAAGTTGGACAACGCAGCAATTTTCTGCATCCCAGCACCCACCATGATCCCAGAGGAAACACACTGAAGATACACAGAAATACATATGAGAAGCACAAACTAGCAAAGTGACAAACTAGCAAACACCCGTAGGCTATGTATCCTCCTTACTTTCACTGCTTGTTTTGATATTTTACTTAATATGACTTTATTACCTTTTTTTTCATGCCAAATGTTCCCCTTTTTCTCCCAGTTTTAGACATTATGCCAATTCCCCACACACTTGTGTTGTCTTGTCACTACTGACCCCTACTGGTTGGTCCTAGGGAAACCACATGCCTTTCCATAAACATATGGAATCACACAGTGTGTGCAGGAGGAACATATTTAGCCATAATATCACAAAAGTGTCCTCAAAACATTGCTTACCAACAGTGCGTCAAAGAACTGTAAGATAGGGTAAAGATTGAGGTTATATGAAACGATCTCCACAATGTTTCTGCAGATGTAGAAAAGGAGACGTTTTAATTATTTTCATGTATTAAATGTATGTGGTTTATTATTGTTATTATTATTATTAGTAGTATAAATTAAGCACTACTCACTCATCTGAGGTAAATATGTAGCCAATCACAGACTTGGAGGCAGCAATAATAACACCCTGAAACACAGCCAGGACGGCTAGAAAAAAATGAAAATACAATTTTACAACATTGTGTGTGTGTGTGTGTGTGTGTGTGTGTGTGTGTGTGTGTGTGTGTGTGTGTGTGTGTGCGTGCGTGCGTGCGTGCGTGCGTGCGTGCGTGCGTGCGTGCGTGCGTGTGTGTGTACGTACGTACCTGACAAAGCCAGAGTCACTCTGCAGGTAAGAATGGCCCTTGGAGTGTCACCAGCCCCGAGGGCATTTCCAACACGCACGCAGGCAGCTGCATGGACACCTAGAGGGATCTGATACCACAGGTCAGTTACCTCTAGAGACGTTCTCCTATATCCTTGTATTCTTTTCTATGTATTCTTTCTTTGTAGATCGGCTATTGTCAAATAGCCAATGTAGATAACTTGTCAAATAGCCAATGTAGATAAATGTAATCCATTTACCATGAGAGGGAGTGGGTTGTTGGCTGATTTACCACTGTTTCAGGGTTGTGGCACGAGGCGAAGCCAAGTGCCAAACAACCCTGAAACGGTGGTAAATCAGCCAACAACCCACGACCCTCGAATGGTAAATTGCTTTTCTACCACTTCTACCATATAAATGAAAGAAAACACAGTTGTAACTTGCAAGGTTATTTAGTTACATCAACTGGAACACAACAGTGGGTGGGTCCATGAGCCAACTCAAGGTTGTTGACTGATTTAAAGTGGTAGAATGTCAAATAACCAATGTAGATGAATTGTCAAATAGCCAATGTAGATATAGGGTTAAAGTAGTTTAACCAATTTTATTGAGGGGGTCCCCGGACACCCACTTTGCGAACCACTGTGATACTGTAGGTCAGTGGTTCTCAACCTGTGGGTCTGGACCCCCAGGGGGGTCCCCAAATTACTTTGGGGGGTCCCCAGATGATTAACTTTATGTGCAACATTGTTTTGTCACTCAACAGTAAACAAACCAACTTAAAGTTTAAGTGTATAGAGGGTACACGCACATTTCTAAGGATTTTTTAATGCCTCTAAAATGACAAATTACAGTAAACATTGGCAGAATTGTCAAATAGTAGAGGCAGAAATTGTGAAAATATACAATCTACATGCTCACGAGTCACAGCGCCTCGCGTTATACAAAATGTAATGCCTCTCTTAGTGCTCGTTAGGGTGGGGGGTCCCCAGTTAAAATATGATTATTTTGGTTGAGAACCACTGCTGTAGGTGATGAGTAGAATGAATAGACAAATCATACCATATATGTAATGGCTCCCAGTTCCAGCAACACATGCTGGGCTGCAAGATCCACCTCTCCCAATATTCCTGTATTAGAGAGAATTCTTTTCTGTAACTTGCGGGCCTGATGATATCTCTCATGTAAAAGAAAAACAGCACAGACTACAGCTGACATTCAGCGTGGCGCCGCTCTGCGGCTGTGTGATAGGAAATAACTCTTCATTATGTGTTGCATGCTGGGCAAATATGTGAATGAACATTATAGTAACAAATTAATTTAAAACCAATGCAATCCAGCTGGGTGATGCAGTATCCAAATCATTACAGACTAACTTTGTGTTTTGAATAACAGCAATCAAAACACAAAGTGTAATGCCAAGACAAAGGAACACTGGATTATGTTCCACCATGGCCATGTAGTTTGTTAACATTTTTGGAGCAGAGAATATTGGTGGCTTGTCACGCATTTAACTTGCTTTACTTTCACCCTAATCATGCTGGTACTTACTTCAAAAGATCAGGAAGCACGCAAACCATACACTATACAGTTAGGGATGAGTCGTCAAAACTCAAATATCAACTGTTTTCAGCCTCAGATTTCTGCTACTGTGATATCCAAGGTGGGACTGCCGGGTCTCTGCTCTACATGTAAAGTGTCTTGAGGCAACTTGTTGTGATTTTACAATTTAATGAAATTGAATTGAATTGAATTGAATGCCCAAGATTAACTGTTCACAGGTGGGCAGATGGACAGACTCACAGGAGCAAAAACATAATCCATCATGGTCTAATATAGAATCCATTATGAAACACTTGACATCATTTCTTATAATTTCCTTACAACAATATCATTAAAAAGCGCAAATAAAGTAAGGATACAAAAATACAAAGTCACAAATACTGACCCGCCAGGAAACTACCCACCTCCCAGATCCACCATTCAAAGCAGACCATGAGAGTGCTGGGAATGGCCAACTGCATATAGGAACCCCAGTCCTGAAGGCATTCACTGGACCAGCCTAGATGGAGGGCAAAAGATTCACCAACAATAAAAATCCAGAGAAGACAGAGAATGCAAAATATTAACACTCAAACCATGTTCTTATCCGTACGACTATACAGACGTACTTAGTTATAACCCAAAATACTATGTTTTTTGCGTGATTTTGATATCTCTATTTTTTTCTCATCTTTGTGTGTTTTTGTGTGTGAGGCATGCACCTGCCCATGTCTGTTTATGAAGCTTCTTCCAACGAATGTAACCATAGAGAAGCAGACAGAGTATGATCCAACCGAAGCTGTTAGCTATTGCCGATCCTCTGTAAGTACAAACAAGCACACACACACGCGCACACACACACGCGCATACACACACACACACACACACACACACACACACACACACACACACACACACACACACACACACACACACACACAGCAATGCTTTGTTGCTGAAGCGTAATTGTAGGCTTATGACGAGAAAACAGTCTGAGGAGGACAGGAAGAGCAAATCATGGGCACACCTACATCACGCCCATCTTCAGGACGATGATCAGAAGGTAGTTGCATCCCAAGTTGATGATGTTGGCTGCTGCTGCTGTGTACATCTGGGGCAAAATGATCCCCTGTCCCATGAAACAAAATAGAATTTACTGTCAGGCACAGGATGTTATAGTCCGACCAACATCATTATTACTTCAAACCAGCCCGTACAAATTAATCCTTACTTGATTCTGAAGGTATGCAACCTGTAGCTGATGCAGGAACATAGCCTGTAGGGGGGGGGAATGTAATTTTCAGACAGCAACTCTCAAACACAAACACACTCTTAACGTGTAGATCTCTGATGAGATCATTTGATTTTCAGGCTATGCTAATGTCTATTACTGTTCTATACATAACACTGACTTGTAAGTAGGCTATTACCATTCAAATTAAAGAAAACTAGTGTATACTTTGTAAGCAGAAAACGTCAGATTTAGTCATCATAACACTATCTACAGAACATTCCAATTAATTTAGCTTCTTAGCAGAAAGGTGTAGTAGAATGCACTCACTGGAACAGCAGGGAGAAATGCTATCATATACAGCTGGGCAATCCTAGAAAAGTACAAATAATTTTATAATGTCAGTAAATAGTGTGTATATACTTCTGTAAATGTGTCTTTGTTCCTTTTTTGCCTTCCAAAGTAACCATTATTATTACTTGCATGCAGTATGTACAAAACATGTATATGCACGTAATGAACTGTATATGTCACTAGTCACATATACACTAGTTTTGTGCGACAGTCTTGTATGGTGAAGCAGGGCTTTATACTTTACGAGAACACATACACATTTGAAACTTGGAGATACGAGATTTCTGCCCGACAGTGATGATACAGTATATTGAACTTACCTGGCTACCTCCCACTCCTGCTGCAGGAGGAGAAGCAGGCTTTGTGAGTTGATGAGTAGCCCCCAGCAGGGCAGACAGAACAGCAGTAGTATCAACATGCTCCTCTGGAGGATTACTCCCACACGGTACATGTTCTTACTGCCAAAGGTCTGGAAGAACAAGCATACTGCTACATAAGACAGGAAGGACTGGGCAACTAAATTAGTTGCTTTATATCAGTTCAATGCTAAAACCTTTCCACACTATGAGGCCATTATTAAGTATTCTTGTGTTATTATAATAACAAATAGTACTGTGCTCACCTGAGAAATGAGCGTGTCACAAGCAACAGCGAGGCCAAAGCCTGTGGCTGCTGTGGTCACGTTCATAGTCTGACAAAATGGAAAACAATATGGAAAATTAGTCAACAGATGGATAATAATTCAACCCACGTTTGATCGATTGTTATGACTGCCCATTATTCTGAAACCCCAATAGGCCGAATATGTTCAGATATTAGGGTTACTAATAATTTGGACCAATGGTGCTTTGGAATAAAAAGCTATTGCACCGTTTGGGCAGGGCCATCCTTTTGATCGGCAGCTAATCTGCTGCTTCTCTGTAATGTGTGACAATCTTTGTCGAAGGCCAAGGACCCCTGCCAATATTGCTTCTGCATGAGTCCACCACTACATTTGCTTCACTGTGTATCTGGAATAGTGTTTACTTTTTTATTTTGCCTGAACCTCTCTACCTTGGCATACTTGTGAACTGTGTTAGCTCGAGGTCATTGAGTATAGAGTATGTCCTTTTGAGCTGCTCTCCAATAAACTTGCTGTACAGCACGTGTCCACACCCCCACCTGTCTGGTCCCTCTCCTGCATAGTAAAAACCTTAGTGTTCATTCATCTATTTGTAATAACACTGAGTGTACAAGTTAGTGTTAAATGAACACTGGGACTTTTATTGTGTACTCTGTCAGTCAGTCTGTTTGGGGCAACTTTGTTATTCACAATCAACAAACCCCAAAGGCAAGAACCCTTTATCGCAAATACTATAAATGTGAATCTAACTGACAACAATTGCAAAATTCAATCAACGAGTGGGGGGTGGGGGTATGGATGCTGAGCGTCCTGGACCATTGGTCCAGAGAGAGCGGAAGTACAGATTAGCTTTGCCTCTGTGTGAATATCCACTCAGACCTGTGTCCTCAAGCTTTGTGGTGATAACAAAGGTTTTGTAATCTAATCTGAGATAACCTGTGACCATACATACACTATCACTAACACCTTGATAAAGATCTGTTTACTATGTGATGGTCAACCCGGATTTATGAACAAACAAGCCAGGAAAAAGGGAGAAACGCTCATAACCCTCTCCCCCCATATGTTTCATTATTATTATTATATTATTGCTGCTACAATGTCTGAGGAAACAGAAAAAAAGGAGTTTAGTCTAATGCACCCATGACCATTCACAAGATGCAACAATGAAAAAATCTTGAACCTTGAACCTTCAGGGTACTACTTTCAAACTGGTGTCTCTATTTTGGGCAAGGTTTTTTTGAAATATTTAAACCAGCATGTCCTGTTTTTTAATCATACTTTAATCTTTTGTAAATGTGACCAAAATAGGTCTGCCAGGGTTAATGTTATCAGAGATCATTATGACTCATTTTGTGTTACCAAAATGAAACATTAGTAGTTATGGATGTGCGTACCGGTATATCTGTTATTCTAACTTTGACTCTGACAATCACATACCGTAGATATTCCAAATGATTTCTCTCCCAAAAACCCCAGAGAACCAAGATTATAATAATAAAATAATAACTAGAACTGCACTCTGTCGAGGTGCCAACTTGCGCCTCGTGCACAAGTAGGCCATGTATGGCCGAATACATGAAAGGTCGACCTAAAACAAAGTCGACCCAAACTCGTTTCCCAACGGGTCTGTGGCCTTAAGCTAGATGCAGAATAGACCCTTTGCTTCTGGGGGTCCCTGGAACAAAATATTTTGCGATAGGGGTCCATCCGTGGAACAAAATATTTTGAGATGGGGGTCCGCTGCAAAAAACACATTTTGGGGGTGCTTAACCACTGATAGGCACATTCTACAAATGTCTTCTAAATCCTAACCTTTCCTGAAAAAACCTAGGTTGCTAACATTGTTTCTCAAACTTTGTCATTTCAAGGACCCCCATAATGATATGTATTTGGCCACGGACCCCCATCGCAAAATATTTTTGTTCCAGGGACCCCCAGAAGCAAAGATTAGATTTGTGTCTATTCTGCATCTAGCTTAAGGCCACAGACCCGATGGGAAACGAGTTTGGGTCGACTTTGTTTTAGGTTGGCTTTTCCTGTTACCGTATGGCCTACTTGTGTGCCAGCAGAGTGCGCCATGAGGTGCGCTCTGCTGGCCTCATTGGCTGTTAATGATGACATTACCAGGAATGCTCTTGTATACCAAACTCCGCTGACATGGAAAGGGAAAGGATGACATCACCATATCAAAGGTATCGTGATGTCTGATTTGGTGAAGGTTTACATCAGATGATGAGTAAAAACGCCAAGAACAATATAGTCTGGTTGGAAAGATGGATGGAAGGAATAAAGTCAGACAAGTCTGGTTGCCCTTAACCTCGCGTCACCAGGCTTTCTTGGGGGAAAGCCTGGTATTCGTTTACAACGGGCCGCTTGATCCGGTCTAGGCGGAAACCACAAGCAGAAGAAGCGGCGTCGCTTTGTTTTGGTTCCCCTCCGTTTGACTACACTAAGTAGCTTAGGGTAGTCTTTCCAGCCGCTAGGTGTTGGACTAAAAGATGCATATACCAAATGAATTTACCAAAAGCAAAACTACGCCGCATCAAGGGGTTTATTAGGTAGGCCCTAAAAGTATGTCCTTGAGCGCAGGGGAATTATTTTGGGTTAAAACTGGTTTGATTGTTCCGGCCAAAGTGTAGTCTGTCTAGGACTACAACATGACGTAGAGTGGTTTACGCCCCCGACCGGATCAAACCCCGAAAAGTGAAGGGATCCCAGGCTAGGTTGCCCTGCAGGGGCAACCACACTAATAATAATAACACTTTATTTAGATAGCACCTAGCAAAACAGAGGAAACAGCTAAACAGCAAAAGACAAAAACATAACACACAAAACCTAAGGGGAGTTAAGGGGAATGGGGATTAAAAGCTAATCTATAGAAATGAGTTTTGAGGAGGGATTTAAAACGGGGGACAGACTCGGCCAGCCTGATCTGCATGGATTGCAGGATGTGACGTCCCCACAATGAATTGGGAAGCTGACTTTGGACTTGCATGTTTGTTTGAGCTTTACAGCCAAGTGAACTTTGATTTATAGTATTCCTATCAGTTCTGAACTACAAAATCCAAAAAGTAATCCGGTGCCCTACTAGTCTACTACTGTGACCTTTCTAACCTTTGTCTTCTTACAGTAGCCTAAATTAAAGCAGTAAGCTCAAAACTTCTCAAATCAAGGACCCAAAAATATATATGTATTGGGCCGCAGACCCCCATCAGAAAAGGTTTTGTGCCCCCAGAAGAGAAGATTTATCTTATTATTATTCAAAAGTTTCTAAACATTTTCAATGTTTGTCAAAAACCTTCAAAAATAGCAGATTTACAAGCTTGCAGTGCTGCACGAAGTGATGCGCTGTGAGCTAGAGCTGCTATTTTCTTTTAATAGACAACATATAAATGGATAAAGTGGTTGAAATGATTGTGATGCTGTATTAACCACT
This sequence comes from Nannobrachium achirus, assembly GCF_963921795.1. Taxonomy (NCBI): domain Eukaryota; kingdom Metazoa; phylum Chordata; class Actinopteri; order Myctophiformes; family Myctophidae; genus Nannobrachium; species Nannobrachium achirus. The sequence continues at coordinate 20,643,086 of NC_137826.1, forward strand.
TTTGCTGGGGACCCCCTGGATCCCTCGAAGGACCGCTGGGGTTCCCCGGACCCCACTATGAGAACCACTGAATTGTGGGTTATAGGGCCGATGCATACTCCACTTTTAGAGACAAATTTATTTCGGTTATTTCGTTATTTTCGTTATTATTACTCATATCACTCTGTAAAAGTTTTATTTTTATTTTTATACTAATGCTAAATAAAAAGCTTAACCATTTAAGCTCCTTTTCATACTTTCACAGATCTACAAGCTCACAACACGTTGCATACGTTTTTTTGCCTATAAGGACATGCACAAAATAGGGACGTGAGGTTAAAAGTGGTTAAAATATATAGTAAATATAATATTTTAGGGTATAGAATCTGCATCTGTATGGGAAATGAGTGTGCACAAAGTACTGATATAGTAAACTATAAATAATATAAATAACCAGTAAGACTCCCTAATCGGGAGATAAGCGACCGTCAGGTCGCAGCGTGATTTTAGGGCAAAATGTGTAGGAGTAGTGTCCAAAAATGTGTTTGAAGATATTGGCCTGTTGGTGGCGCTATATGGGACAGATCCATATTGATGAGATGAGTGTAGACATAGGCTACTGTGTACCGATTTGCGTGATTTTAGGGCAAAATCTGTAGGAGCAGTGTCCAAAAATGTGTTTTAAAAAATCGGCCTGAAGGTGGCGCTATATGGGACAGATCCATGTTGATGACATGAGTGTAGACATACTGTGTACCGATTTGCGTGATTTTAGGACAAAATGTGTAGGAGCAGTGTCCAAAAATGTGTTTTAAAAAATCAGCCTGAAGGTGGCGCTATATGCGACAGAACCATGTTGATGACATGAGTGTAGACATACTGTGTACCGATTTGCGTGATTTTAGGACAAAAATTGTAGGAGCTGTGTCCAAAAATATGTTTTGCAAGAATCGGCCTCATGGTGGCGCTAGAAGAGGGTCATGTGTGAAATGATGGGTGGAGGTTGTGATTTGGCAGGCAAGGAGTATGTGTGCAAAATTTGGCATGGATCGGGGCAACGGATGCGGAGATATGAGCAGGGCAAAAGTGTGACGCGTGCGTGTGACAGACAGACAGACTGACGGACAGACAGCTGGTCGAGGTTTTGACAGTAACTGCGACCTGACGGTCAATAAATAGGCTGAAATGGGTCAAAGAAAGCACGAAAGCAAGAAAGACACATGGTTACAGCAATTCGAGGATTACACAAGTAAGTCATCAGACTTATTTCCGCTGAGGTCCTCAAACACAAAAAAACTGTTAATAAGTAAAAAAAAAACACATACATATACAGTACAGTAAAAACATAACACGTGCTCCCATTAGGTAGTTAATGTTTGTACAGAAAGAAAGAAAGAAAGAAAGAAAGAAAGAAAGAAAGAAAGACAGACAGACAGACAGACAGACAGACAGACAGACAGACAGACAGACAGACAGACAGACAGACAGACAGACAGACAGACAGTGTGCTGTAATCCATATCAGTAAAACCAGTAAGACTCCCTAATCGGGAGATAAGCGACCGTAGGTCGCTTATCTCCACAATTACACCAAAAATGTGTTTTTCCAAAATAGTCCTGATGGTGGCGCTAGATGGGACAGATGCGTTTTGATTACATGACTGTAGAGATACTGTGCGATTTGCGTGATTTTAGGGCAAAATCTGTAGGTGTCCAAAAATGTGTTTTAAAAAATCGGCCTGAAGGTGGCGCTAAATGGGACAGGTCCATGTTGATGAGATGAGTGTAGACATACTGTGTACCGATTTGTGTGATTTTAGGGCAAAATCTGTAGGAGCAGTGTCCAAAAATGTGTTTGAAGAAATCGGCCTGATGGTGGCGCTATATGGGACAGGTCCATGTTGATGACATGAGTGTAGACATACTGTGTACCGATTTGTGTGATTTTATGTGAGCTGCAGTGGAGGGGGTCCTCCACTGGGGGCGCCACCACTTTTGCATCCGTTCTGGAGCACCAGGAGTCGGTGGTCCCAGGGAATTCCCCGTGAGCAGCCCCGTTGGGGTGGTCATTTGGTCATTTTTGCACATTTGGTCATTTTTTACACCTGGGGGTCCCCCTGGAGCTCCGGGGGTCCTTGGAGGTTGTAGTTTGGCAGGCAAGGAGTGTGTGTGCAAAATCTGGCATGGATCGGGGCAACGGTTGCGGAGATATGAGCAGAGCAAAAGTGTGACGTGTGACGAGTGACGTGACGGACAGACGGAGGGAGGGACAGACGGACGGCCGGTGGAGGTTTGGATAGTATAGGAGTGCAAGTAACTGCGACCTACGGTCGCAATAAAGAAAATTCAAAAGGTACTTACCTGCCTGTAAAATAAAAAGAGGAAGGTACTTAAGGTACAGTATGAGCAGGTCAACCAGCACAGAAAGTACATTTCTGTTCTGGCAGGCAGAACCACCATAATATAGGGAAATTAACTAAATGTATTCCTGTTCTCGTTTTGCGGCGACAGTATGAGTCATCATCTTACTCTCTCCATCTGCATATTCTAAAAGTGGCTTCACTTCATCTACTACATGATTATGTTGAAATTTCATTTGGTGTTAGCCATTGTAAGCTTTCACATCCAGGCACTGTTCTTTCAACCTAGGCATTGTTCCCTGAGCACTCCATCACCTTTGCAAAATCCTGCTTTATTGCAATTCCCGATTCATGCTTCGTTGTACAACAATGTCACAGACCAAAGATTGCAGATCACAACACATTGCGGTTGCAACCAGTTGAGCTTATAGATTGCTATTTTCAGCGTAAAGAGCAGGCACAAGAATGATTATGTAAAAGCAAAGTTTTTACATGGAATAATGCATTTGAACCTCTTGCTCTTCCTATCATTTTGGGACGTAAGCCCCTTCCCAATTCAGAGTGCGCACCCTTCAAAGTGCGGGACTAGCTAGGGTAGGATAGGGTGTTGCCCTGAGCCTGTGGGGTGCACGTAGGACACACGTTTTGCCAGTGAATTGGGACAGCACTGCTGAGTGCGGAGCCAAGCCGAGGGCTACCGAATGGAAACGAACGAAGTCGAACAGCAGCCATTGTTATTTTCACAGATGTATTATTTACCTTCTTAAACTCTCTCAAACACCTTTTTGTGGCACGGATTTTACGATAGCATTTAGTTGTTTGAACATCATATGTGTGGTCAATTCACCATGACAGAGCCTATTTAAAAATATATCGCCAAGACATTCGGCCAGAACCGGCAGCCGGCAGTGATACACTCATGTAGCCGGCTAAAGCAGCCTAATAGACAGATACCGGTACATGTGTATCCCGGGACAATACACACCGCTTTTGAGTTTGAGGGCTCTTTTGGGGTTGACGTTATTAGACAATGAACATTTTAATGGTGGACACTCTGGTTGATTCGGTTGAGTTGAGGTGACCATAGTCCATAGTGGCCATAGTGCACATTCAAAGGGTAGATTGAAGAGGTCTACGAAATGGGACAGCATATGTGACGTCATTGCACTTGAAACCCGCTCTTCGTAGTGTCCGTTCCAACCCCCGAATTGAGAAGGGGTTAGTCTTCTTTTTCTTATTATTCTTTAGGCTAATTCCCATCTTGGTCTCCTCTTGCCTGGCAGCTCCATCTTCAACATGCTTCTCCCAATGTACCCCTTATCCCTCCTCTGCATATGCTCAAACCATCTCATCCTCACCTCTCTTGTTTCACAGAGACACTGACTAGCATTATTTCCTGGGCCATACACTTAATAGTATATTATTATACTGTAATTCTTGGAATATGTCAAACGTGTGTGTCAAACGAATTTTGTCTCGGGCATAACTTGTAAAGAGGAATAAACTGTGTTCGGGAGATGTGTGCATCAGCTTCCCTGATTGGCTAACCAGACGGATTGGCTGAGCGTCACGTCACATTTGTGCCACAGACAGTATAAATTCCTATTTGGCTGAATGTTTGGCCGAGCTTCGAATTACGTTTGTGTCACATAGTCAATTTATTTGGATTTTTCAAGATAGTACGTGTCAACTAGACTGTCACTGCACTCTGTCGAGGTGCCAACTTGCACTTTGTGCATTCGTGGCCAACTGGCCATGTATGGCCTACTTGTGCGCCAGCAGAGCGTGCCTTGTTATTTATATCAGGTCGCACTTGTTGATGATGACGTGACCAAGAATGCTGGTCCCTAATTGGCTGTTGATGGTGACGTCACCAGGAATGCTGGTCCAAGTTAAAAAATATATTGTTTCATATCAAAGACCAACCTGAGACCTGTCTATTTTGCCCTCAGATGTCTAATGAGTGCTGTGACAAGGCTTTAATTTATGTACCACTTGTAAAGGTTGACTGAGTGCCAAGGACAATTTCCAAGATTCAAAGTTTTGGGGGGTTTATCTTACCTAAATCAACTTCCACCAACAGTTCCGTGCAAATAAGTGAAGGCCTTTAAAACAATACCATGGCACCAGCAGCTAAGGCAGCCTGTGTGTTGTGCATGGATGTGGGGTATTCCATGTATAGCCAAGGCGGAGAAGGTCCTTTTGATCAAGCCAAAAAAGTCATTCAGAAATGTGTTCAGCGTCAGGTTTTTGCTGAGTCAAAAGATGAATTGGCATTGGTTCTTTTTGGCACTGACAAGACCAAGAACCAACTAGCACAAAAGGACCAGTACCAAAATATCACTGTACATCGTAATCTGTCTGTACCTGATTTTGGGCTTCTGGAGGAAATTGAGAATCAGATCCAGCCTGGAAGTCAACAAGCTGATTGGCTCGATGCCCTTGTTGTTTGCATGGATCTTCTTCGGAGAGAAAAAGAAGTGAAAAGGTTTGACCGGCTAAACATTGCCATCCTGACAGACCTCAGCACCTTAGCCAACCAGGACCAGCTGGAAGTTATTGTTGAAAATCTGTCAAAAGAGGGCATCAACCTGCAGTTCTTTTTACCTTTCCCGTTGGAAGGTAATGATGGTAACGAAGCCAATGGGGACAGTAATGAATCCAGGCATGCAGGGAGAGGCAAAGCTTTGTCCATGGAACAGCAGCTTGGCGTGGAGTTGATTAAAAAGATCATGCTGGGTCTGGATGACGTAGACGGCTTGGATGAAGTTTACTCCTTCAGCGGTGCCATTGAGCAGCTGGCCATGTTCAAGTGTATTGAGAAGAGACCTATGGCCTGGCCCTGTATGCTCACCATCGGCAGCTCTCTGTCCATCCGCATTGTGGGATACAAAGCAGTGACAAGTGAGAAGCCCAGGAAGGCGTGGACTACAGTGGATGCTCAGTCCCACAGCAAAGAAGATGTTAAGAGAGAAATCGTATACTGTCTGGACGACGACAATGAGACCGAGGTTGGGAGCGATGACACAATTTCTGGATTCCGCTACGGGAGCGACATTGTTCCCTTCTCCAAAGTGGACCAGGACCAGATGAAATACAAGCATGATGGTAAATGTTTTGCTGTCCTAGGCTTTGTCAAACAGAACATGGTCCAGCGACATCAATTCATGGGAAACCAGGTCATCAAAGTATTTGCCCCCAACGACGACGAGCATGCAGCGGTGGCTCTGTCGGCTCTTATCCGGGCACTGGATGAACTCAAGATGGTGGCTATTGTCCGTTACGCCTATGACCGGCGCACTAACCCTCAAATAGGAGCAGCCTTCCCTTGCGTCAAGGAGAAGTACGAGTGTCTCATGTACGTTCAGCTGCCCTACATGGAAGACCTCAGGCAGTTCAAATTTTCCTCTTTGGAAAAGAACAAAAAGTTCAACCCCTCAGAGGCTCAGCTGGCTGCAGTGGACTCTCTGATTGACCGCATGATGCTGGTAGAAGACGATCAGAAAGGAAACAATGTGGATTTGTTCAAGGTCCACCATATTCCCAACCCTGCCTACCAGAGGCTCTTCCAGTGTCTGCACCATCGGGCAGTGAGCCCTGGCACCCCTCTGCCCTCCATAGAGCCATGGCTGAAGGCCCTTCTGGAGCCACCCAGGGCCCTCGGTACAAGCTGCAAGGCTCCACTGGAGGAAATGAAAAAGCTGTTCCCTCTGAAGAAGGTAGAGAAGAAGAAGCAGTTGAAGACCAGCGCTCAGATCTTTGGCAAAGGCTCTGAAGAGCCTGACTCCAAGAAGGCAAAGGTGGATGAGGAGGGGGAATTTAATTTTGTTCTTTAATTAAGCAGAAGACACTTTCATTTGGAGAAGTCTGTCAGCAGCTAACTCAAAGGATAGAGCAGTTGCTTAGCAACAAGAACACACACTACTTCATGAAATGCATCAACTGTATCCAGACCTTTAGAGAGCAGTCTATCAAGGTGAGGAATGCTGCTCTGTACAATAGCTACCTACAGTCCCTGAAGTGGAGCATTCTTGACAGGGGCCTGCAGGACTTCTGGGATCTGCTTGTTCAAGATGCCATAACTCTCATCAGCAAGGCCGAGGTCGAGGAAAGCATTATATCCAAAGAGGATGCTGCTCAGTTCCTGGTTACAGAAGAGCAGAAGGTGGAAGCAGCCCCTTTAGTGGAGGATGATGGAGATGTGGATGACTTGCTGGACATGATGTAAGAAGGGAGGTAATGTGAAGCTTCTTGAGCGCACATAGTGGTGTCAGAAGAAAAAAGAAAAATCACACCCAATGTGAAGTGAGCGGTGGTCGTGCTTGCATAACCTCTTCAGACTAGGATTTGAGTCTAGGATGTACAGGGTATGCTACACACACACGTTTTGCTATGGCAAAACGCTGAGGAAAAAGGCTACAGACATACGACATATGACATCACTAGACAAACATGATGCTACGTACACACATTTTACTATGGCAAAACGCTGAGGAAAAAGGCTACAGACACACGCACAGCCACTCTTAGGAGCGGTTTACCACCGCTCAAAAAGTTAAGACAGTCCAGAATGCCTCCAGAACCAGCAGCAAGCCACGCTCTCGAAGGAAGAAAGTGCCACAGGACGGAGCCGTCGCGAAGGCTTCCAGCCCAGATTGGACACGACCACCACTTCCCACGGGGCAGGTTCTGCAACCAGGTCAGGCGGCTGGAGATGGTAACACCCAAGGAGAGCAGCCAGGAAGCCCTTATGATAGGGTTTATTGCCTGTTAACAGTTTCTTACGTTTTGGGTTGTTTTCCTAATTTGTTTTCAAGTTAGTTTTCATCTCGTCTTTTTGTAAATTCAGTGTTTGTTTGTTCGAGGCCTTGCCACTGTACACACTTCTTCAACAGGGAAAAATAATACACCCTAAAAGTTATTCTTGGACTTTTTGGAGCCTTGGCCCTCGGGCAACCTTTACACTTCTTTTTACTTATGTTTTGTCTTTCAAATGTACGTTTTTGAGCGGTGGTCACACCGTCTCCATAGCGTGGCCGTGTGTGTATCCGTATATGTATGTATGTATGTGTGTGTGTCTGTCTGTCTGTCTGTCTGTATGTAGCCTGTGGTGTATGTAGCCTGCTATACCTTTTCTGACCACACATGTTAAGGGAGGGGCACTGTTGTTCAGGCCAGGCCAGGCACACTCACACTCACATTCACACACACAAATACACACACACAAATACACACACACACACACACACACACACACACACACACACACACACACACACACACACACACACACACACACACACACACACACACACACACACGCAGCCTCCACCGCTCAGTTCACACAAGTGTGATTTTTAAATGTATGTACTGTTTTTGCCAGACCCATGAAATGGGTAGGCCTACATAAGCAAATGTCGGTCTGTCCGGGTTTTCTATATAAAGGGTATATATGATGATGACATGATGATGACATGCCTACAAAAGGCATGATGTCATAAATGATGATGACAGACAGGGGGTCTGGCACAACCAGGTTGACCTGGTCTAGTTATAATGTATGTGGAGTCATGGACCCCAGGAATACTAGCTTTGCTTTAGGGCACAGCTAATGGGGATCCTAACAAATAAGCAAATAATAAACACACCACTTTAAAAGTAGGGCACTGTGCTCAGATCAGTCAGTAGTCAGGTTCAATATGTTAAGATCTGTTTATTCGTTGGAATTTTGTGGGGATTTGTAAAACTATACATTTTTGAAATATTCAGAGCATGGGGAATCCAGAAATCTTTGTTGCCATTTGCTCTGACACCTGCAAAGTCACCATTTTGGACGTTCAAAATGGCCGACTTAAAATACATAATTTGTGCTATCTTGGCTTCTAAACAACCTAGAAACATAATTAAACATGCCAATCCTATGTTTTCTGGGTCAAGGCATCGAATGAGTAAATGATGGGTGTAAAATATTCCGGACCCCCACCCCCTTTCTGGGGGTTATCTATATTGGGACCTCCCAGAACAGTACGCCAGCCAGTTAATGTCTGATTTTCATAATGTTAGAGTTGTCTTGTAGGTTTTAAAACATCCTGAGTTCATTTATTACACTTTTAAAACAGCCAGAATAACATTTCTGACTTTTGGTCAGGGTCTTTCCTCACCTCACCTGTGACCCCCCAATCGCTGTGCTCCTGCTCCAGAACAATGTTAAATTAGATCATAATTGAAGCAAAGTTGTTGTAGCTGGGCTCTGAAAACAAAGAGTAGTAGCAAATACCAGGGGTCTTCCACAGGGGGTCCGGGACCCATGGGGGTCCTCAGAGTTACTGCAGGGGGCCCGCTGAATCTTGATGGGATCGTTTTTTTTTTTTTACATTTGAAACTTTGAATGTTTTTATGTGTCTTGGGTTTATGTATTGAACTTTGATGGTTTATTAGTATTCTCAGTATTATTTATAAAATGTTTGTGTTAGACAGTTATGGTTGACAGGTGTTACTGCAGGGATTGCAAGAATTAAGGTATTGCAACTTCTCACTTTGGGCACGCAGACTAACGTGTCCATTTATTACACACACACATGCACGCACGCACGCACGCACGCACGCACGCACGCACGCACACACACACACACACACACACACACACACACACACACACACACACCTTTGTTATCGTCACCCCAAAAGTCGCACTCTTATAGAGCTCATGGTCAATTATGCCCAAAGAGATTCACTACAATACATGTCCTCCCTAATAGTGTTGACAGTCTCCACCATAGCATTTGCAGGGAGGAGTGCAAGGCAGGTTATTGAGCACCTGCACCGTTCCTTGCAACCTGCTTTGCAGCCACATTTGATGAGCTCAAGTCAGTGGCGTAGCCAGGATTTAACAACAATAAAGACCTGATTACAATTATATAACATTCTCTATAATCAGTAAATGTACAATAATGTAATTTAATAGGTTATTGTATCAAGGACTGCTGACAACGTGGTCAGAGATGGGGAAGGGAGGTTAGCCCTCTGTTAAAATGTCCCTCTTTACGCAACACTGGAAGTTGTGTTAACATATTCTGAGGGGACGTTGGGGTGAACGTGTTGCTCCACAATAAGCTGGTAGAAACCAAACTCTCAGTTCCACTTCTACTTTCATAAGGGTTGTAGGGGCCTACACAATTTTTCTGATGCTGACTGGGGAAGAACAAAAAGACATGGGTCAATGCCTTCTTGAAGCCGGATAATGATGACAAAGCCATTAACCACTTCAAGGACCTTGGCAAGGTTTCCATTCCTCCTAAGCTTATTAATGGTGAGCTTCCATCAACATTGCAGTCATTGGAGCATTTTCCATTCCATGTTTACAGTTCAAAAGGTCCAACAAACCTGTGCTTACTTAGATGGGAACTATTTCTGTCAAAGAACTTGGAGGGTGCGATGCTACCTCCAACTCGTGCCGCACTTGCCATATATCCCCTGTGCCAACTACGTCACAATGCTGGATAAATCATACCTGACAAATTGCCCAGAGCTTCCACCAATCGAAGAAAATAGATGGAATTCGAGAGTGGAGTGTATGTTTCAGTCAGGTGTCTTGCCCTCAAATAACCTGCCTTTCACTCTATGCTATGGTGGAGACTGTTTCAACACAACTATTAGGTTAGACGCACATCACGCCACACAGCATCAATTTCTTTTTTCTTCTTTTTTGGGTGGGCACAAAAACTAAATGGGGGGGCATAGGCCTACCTAGGCCCACCTGTGGCTATGCCACTGGCTCAAGTACTGCCTTTATTTATATGAGTTAAAGAGAAGGTTGTCAACCGAAATATGCCTTGCCTTACCTGAGTTTCTTTTTAGTTGACCTTGTATCAGTGAACTGTACTGTCATGAAACTGTACCTTTTCTTATGCAAAACCTCTAATAAATACTTCAATCAATTAAAAAAAGAGCTTCCACCAATCGAAGAAAATAGAAGGAATTCGATAGTGGAGGGTATGTATGTTCCAGTCAGGTGTCTTGCCCTCAAATAACCTGCCTTTCACTCTATGCTATGGTGGAGACTGTGTCAACACTATTAGGTCAGACGTGAACGTGTTGCTCCACAATAAGCTGGTAGAAACCAAACTCTCAGTTCCACTTCTACTTTCATTAGTTCCCCATGATGCAACACTATTTGGTTAGACATTGAAGATGACAATGATGAAGACGAATAGATCCTGCATGTCTGAAATTACTGTATTGTAGTGAATCTCTTAGGGCATATTGACCATGGGCTCTTTAAGAGGATAGGTGAGGTTCTGGGGAGACAATAACAAAGAGGTGTGTGTTGTGTTGTCAGTGTGAGTGCAGTGCAATAAATGGACACGTTAGTCTGCACACCCAAAGTGAGAAGTTGCAATACCTTCATTATTGCAATCTCTGCAGTAACAGCTGTCAACCATAACTGTCTAACACAAAAATTTTATAAATAATACTGAGAATACTAATAACCATCAAAGTACAATACTTTAGTAAAAAAAAATAGAGATATGGCGGGCCCCCCTGTAGTAACTCTGAGTACCCCTGGTATTTGCTACTATACATTTTTATTTTCAGAGCCCAGCTACAACAACTTATATGCTTCAATTATGATCTAATTTAACATTGTTCTGGAGCAGGAGCAGAGCGATTACTGAGATAGGCTCAGGGTTAGGGTTAGGGTTAGGGGGGTCCCAGGGTGAGGAAAGACCCCAACCAAAAGTCAGAAAGGTTATTCTGGCTGCTTTAAAGGTGTAATAAATGAACAATGTTAAATCATTTATTAAAAGTGTAATAGATGAATGAATGATGTTTTAAAACCTATACAAAACAACTCTAACATTATGAATATCGGACATTAACTGGCTGGCATACTGTTCTGGGAGGTCCCAAAATAGATAACCCCCAGAAAGGGGTGGGGGACCGGAATATTTTACACCCATCATTTACTCATTACTTTGCCACTCGCCCTTACTGATTCCTTGACCCAGAAAACATAGGATTGGCATGTTTAATTACGTTTCTAGGTTGTCTAGAAGCCAAGATAGCACAAATTATGTATTTTATGTTGGCCATTTTGAATGGCCAAAATGGTGACTTTGCAGGTGTCTGAGCAAATGGCAACAAAGACTTTTGGATTCCCCATGCTCTGAAGATTCCAAAAATGTATAGTTTTACAAATCCCCCAAGAAAATCTGACAAAAACCTGACTACAGTGTGTGTGTGTGTGTGTGTGTGTGTGTGTGTGTGTGTGTGTGTGTGTGTGTGTGTGTGTGTGTGTGTGTGTGTGTGTGTGTGTGTGTGTGTGTGTGTGTGTGAGAGATAACACACACACAGACTATGAACACAGACGGCTCCTTATGTAGTTAAGCAGTGTTATGTAGTTAAGTAGTTCTGCTAAGACTCTTGCCTGCAGAACCGTGACTTTACCCTAACCAGGCTTTTGTTTTCAACGGGCCGTTTGATCCTGTCTAGGCGGAAACCACAAGCAAAAGAAGCGGCGTCGCTTTGTTTTGGTTCCCCCCGTCTGTTTCCCCAATCCTTAGTGTAGTCTTGCCAGTCGGTACGAGTTGGACTAAAAGATGCATATACCAAACGAATTTTCCAAAAGCAAAACTACGCCGCATCAAGAGGTTTATTAGGTAGGCCCTAAAACTATGTCCTTGAGTGCAGGGGAATTATTTTGGGTGAAAACTGTTTCCGGTTTGATAGTTACGGCCAAAGTGTAGTCCGTCTAGGACTACAACATGATGTAGAGTGGTTTCCGCTCCCGACCGGTTCAAACCCCGAAAAGTGAAGGGACCCTAGGCTAAATTGTTGGCCTTGGACTAAAACCTGCAAGAGCAGCTCTTCCTCTGTCCGCACATCACATCATTAGGCACTCAACAGCGGTGGAAAAGTAAATGTACTTAATTACTTTACACCACCAACAGCCAGTAATTAAAATAACAAATCAACTCTGATTAGATTGTTTTCGGGCCCCCCAGCTTTCATTATTGTTGCAATTACATACACAAAGTGACTTAACCGACTTAATCCATCAAACATGGTCTGCAGCTCTTAGCCTAAGCTCACAGTCTTTGTTTAGTCTAATCACCTACAGGTATGACAGATACCAGGCAGCAAGAACTCACTCAAATATGCTGCACAGGTCCATTTGGCTGCAATTGGTTTAGTTTGGTCACTCACTAAACCAACCAGAGTTAAATGAACAACACTGAGGATTCTAATGTGTGTACGGTACATCAGTCTAACCTCTGAATATCATGTTCTCTATTGCCTCTGGAAACTGTAGCATCAAGTCAGAATACACTCTGATCCCCACCACAGGATAATCTCTTCCCTGTCCCCTTCAGCCTCACTCTGTCCCTATCCATATTCTTTTTTACATAATGTACATTTACAGTATGAACATTTCTATTATTAGTAGTAGTAGAAGAAACTAGAAATAGTGGTAGTCCTACCGCTGAGAAAAGTGCATATCCAGCCAGTTCTGCGTTGCCTATATGACCACAGAATATGGTATTCACAAATGACAACAGGAAATTGAGAATCCGAGATATCAGCTGTAGAGAGACAGAGAGGGAGACAAACAAGACAGAGAAGTTTAAATTATATGACCATGCATATCAGGAATACAAATAATAATCAGATAAAAGTACTGTTTCGTATAATGGGGTAGAAGGCACACACATGTTAAATTGTACAGTGCACAGACTGTCCTACAAACAGGGCTGCGTGGATGCAGCTGCAGAACAGGGGAGCATTCACAGGGACCCCCCGCTGTGCTCCCAACTTTCCCCTACTCACCAGCGGGCCTGTGAGCCGCAGGACATGGTACAGTTCCTCCCTGTAGGCCAAAGGTAGCAGTCGCTGCACACACGCACACCGGAACAGCTTGGAGCTGACGGCTGGCGTGTCGTCTCCCTCAACCCCGGCCCCAGCGGTGGCCCCCGTGGCATCGGGAGCCCCGGCAACCGGCGGCGGGCTGGCAGCCGGTTCTGGACCGGCCGGCTTCTCCATTCAGATGCAAGGAGAAAGCAAGACAGAGAGAGGGAGAAAAGGGGAGACAGAAGAAGGGAGAGTGAGTGGAGAGAGAGGGAACAGGGGGAGAGAAGGACGCTGCCCTGTTCGTGGACATGGGGGCAGTCGGTCCATGAAAGCAGCACGGGGTTAGAGGCAAAAAGAAACACACCTCCTCGAGGTTACTGATTAAATCAGAGACCACCTCCCAGAGGAGAGAGAGGGAATAAAGGAGAGAGAGAAAGGAGATAAAAGAGTGTAAGAGGAGGAAGGGGAAGGTTTGTGTAGAGTCCCCGGACAGCCTTTGCTCGTGTGCTTTGTGTGTGCTGTGTGTGCTGTGTGTGCTGTGTGTGTGTGTGTGTGTGTGTGTGTGTGTGTGTGTGTGTGTGTGTGTGTGTGTGTGTGTGTGTGTGTGTGTGTGTGTGCGCGTGTGTGTGTGTGCGTGTGTGTGTGTGTGTGTGTGTGTGTGTGTGTGTGTGTGTGTGTGTGCGTGTGCGCGTGTGATGTTGATGTTGATGTAACCTGTTTGCAAGTGCATTTTTGAGTATGTGCTTTTTCAGAGCCCAGTAAGCTGATGAGGAATGCCTATTTGTGCAGTGTGTGCAAATGAAGTGCACTCTGAGGGCTCTGGTTAACCACATAGCCTCCATGGGCCTACATGGTGGCTATGTCTGAAGGCCCTGGTTAGCCACATAGGTCATGTCCTGTATGTTCGAGTGTCTATATGCTAGACATTAATCTTATCTGCTCCTGAATGTACTTTGAACATTGATTTCATCCATGGAGCCAGCCTCTCTCTCTCTCTCTCTCTCTCTCTCTCTCTCTCTCTCTCTCTCTCTCTCCAAGTTCCTGGCAGAATTGATCTCTCTCTTTAAACCGAGTTCTTGGCAGAATTGCAAACATTTGTTCATGTACGTTTTAGCAACCTTTTTGTCTGTTTTGCACCCTGTCCGTCTGTGTGTCCGTCCGTCCGTCCGTCCGTGTGTCCGTCCGTCCGTCCCTCCGTCTGTTACCTGCTAGTCTCTGGTACCGTTGCGGCCAATCTGTGCACACACACACTCCCTGGATGCCAACTCAAAACCTTTGCCACACATTTTTCACATGGGCCTGTTCTAGCGTCACCATGAGGCCGGTCTTTGCAAAACACATTTTATGTCACCTACAGATGTTGTCAAAAAATCATGCAAATCGATAGACAGTATCTCTATAGTCATGTGATAAACGTGGATTTGTGCGATTTTCCATATTCCATCCTGATTGGCTAAGATTGGCTTCCAAAGTTTGCAGAATTGGTCCGTTACGAATATAATGTTTCAAATCTTGCAATTTTGGTGAAATTGTGCACATACATTCCCACTAGACCGAGGAAGAAATGACACTTATTTTAAATCAGCTTCATGTTGGCACTATAACAGGTCGATTCGTGTTTTATTTATACAGTAACTCCACCAATCAGTGTAAAACTTTGTATGCACACTCCCTAGAGGCCAAGGAAAAACCTTTGTCCTGCATTTTTCACATCTGCCTTTTATACACCATCAGGAGGCCAACTTATATATATTTTTAAAAAAAAGATATTACTCCTTCAGACTTTATCCATAAATCACGCAAATCGGTACACAGTATCTCTATAGTCATATGATCAAGACGGATCTGTCAGATATTTCATATTCCATCCTAATTGGCTAACATTGGCTTCCAAAGTTTGCAAGATTGGTCCATTTTGAACAAAATGCCTCAAATCATGAATTCAGCATGTGATTACCGTGAAATTGTGCACGCAATAGGTCAAGGAACAAATGCCACCATTTTCACATTGGCCTGTTATAGCACCATCAGCAGGCTGACTTTTGCTTAACACATTTGGAACAAAATGCCTCAAATCATGAATGCAGCGTCTGATTGCCTTGAAAGGCCGAAGAAGACATGGCATCCTTTTCACAAGGGCCTATTAGTGTGTTATGCAACAGCACATACAGTTAGCGCAACAGTGTAGCAACTCTTGCTAACCTTTGATCTGTGTAGACCACATTCTTCAGTGACTTAGTGAGACCAAGACTTACTGATAATAGTATAAATAAACCAGGCCAGACTTCTTGGTTTAGTCATAGACTCAGGGCTGAATTTCAATAGCCAGATTAAGACAATCACGAAGACAGCCTACTATCACCTTAATGATATATCAAGGAGTAAAGGAATTGTGTCTCAGCAGGATTTGGAAAACCTGTCCATACATTCATCTTCAGTAGGCTCAGTAGATTATTAGATCCCTAATGAGTTCATTATAGGAACGTAATTCTAGTGTTATCAGATGTGCCATCATCTTTACTGTAGTTCAGACATCGTTGCAACAACCTCTTTGCAATGACAGGGAGACAATGTACAGTACATACGACTTACAGAATAGTATTAATACCAATACTACTACTACAGTACCAATAGAACAGTTATTTGCATACAAACATTGAGACTGTGAATGCACACAAGTTGCAGAAAGAAATGTGTGCTAGCAATTCCAAAAGCAGCTGTTTTGAGGAGTGAGTGTTTTGGTTCATTCATTGTCATGTGTATGAGGCTTGTGAGGCGCAACCAAGTGAAAAGCAAGGCAAGCGAGAGCCCGCGCCAAGCAGTCCCAGCAATTGGGCTGGGGTCACAGTACGCGCACCTCCGAACTGGAAGACAATCCTCAGACGAAAGTTTGATGGAATGCATTGAAGTGTTTCCATTGCATCTTTGGAGCAGTTGGTTCTGCCTGTGCGCACATGCCCATGTGATATGGGGTCTATACTAGGCCTAATTCTACCACCACCACTAGTGATAATAACCAGTAAGACCCCCTGGGGTAAAAAAGCGACCTCGCCCTAAAGGGCGAAATAATACTGTGACTGATGGCTGTGGCTCTTGAGGTAGAGCGGCTATCTGGAAACAGGAATGTCCCTTGTTCCATCCCTGGCTGTGTTTTAAAATTGTCCTTGAGCAAGACACTGATGAAGCCCTAACTGCTGAACCCATGTTACGTTTTTGCATTTAATCAAAAGCCTTGCTATGATATAGCTACAGTATTACTGACACTGAAATAATATTATGATGTTTGCAATGATCAAGCTGTGTGCAGATAAACCTCTTGAGCTTGATATTTAGGATTTCACTTTGTACAACAAAGCAATATAATTCATACATCTGACTTACTCAACTGACCATGATTTGCCATACAGAACAGGAATATACTGTATTCCAAATCTTTAAATATAAATTATACTAAAATAAGTTTCATTAAATGATTAAAGAAGGTTTAATAATGAAACTATATTTTTTATTTAAACACACTCTGTACCATTAGTAATAATAATCTTTATTGTCACATACATAGCAACATTTATTTTGACTAATCTTTCGCAATGAGCTACAGCTGCTTGCTGCGCTCGGGAATCAGTAATGGTGATCAACCACCCCAATCCAACCCTTTATGCTAAGTGTCTTTGGTATGACCCGACCCAACCAGGGATCAAACCCCGACTTCCAAGTCTTAGGGCAAACACTCTAACCACAAGGCCACAGGACAGAATAGCTAATGATTGCACTGCCACTAACAACTAACAGTTAACATAACAACGGTACACACAGTGTCTGGTGAATATTTAACATTTAGCCAACATTTTAGGCATTTTGCTTTAATGTGCCCAGGTGTGAGCTTGAAAGATTTCCCAACCAAGATCCCAATATTAAAATCAACCAATAGATAAAGGCTGAGCACCTTACAAGGAAACCAAGGTGGGATATACTGTAATAGGCTCTGTGCATAATAGTCCCAGGTTTCCAAAAGATGGCACACCCGTTTTAGCTGCCGTTCCGTTTCCCATAGCTTTGATTGAATCGACAACAGTCAGCAGGTTTGAACCGGAAACCCATTATGACACCTTGATATGTTTTGCTGGTCCAATTAAAAAGAACACAATAGAATAACAGAAAGGATAATAAAAATAAAATAGCCCACATTGTTCAGTTTCTGACATAGCCTACAAACATGTGCGCTGATGGTTCCATAGTCTACTCTAGAGGAGAACCTGACCGAATTGCTGATGTCATGTACTGACTTGGAGGCCTACTTCAGGTTACGTATCACAGCAGAGCAGAGCAGAGCTGATGCTAACAAACATGTGGCTTGCACTGGAGCTTCTTCCAAATCAAACAGACCTATGGTGAAAATGAACCTGAACAGGAAATGGGTATATGACACCTTCTGGAAACACAGGCCTACACTTACAGACAGAACTTAATGGGGGTTGATGTGTTAGTCGCTGGGGTTATCTAATGGGTTCCACTAATCGTTGCTCTTTTTCTTACTCAGGCGACAGGCCCACAATATCTCCAGGGGGATCAGGCATCATTTCCTGTGCCCCAGCCCAGCGCCACCACAGCCGTTCCCAACTGTGATTAGATCGGCACTTTCCCACAGCTAATCATTGTGTCACAGCTAATAATTTCTGAACTCAGCATCATCAATCTCAACGTGCGTGTAGTAGACTATTGAGACTGCTGACGCTACTGCTGAAACCATATACTGTGGGTAAGAGTTTCTTCAAACATTTTCATGTCATGGGCCCCTAAATTGATACATATTTGGCCACGGGGCGGCCATAAGACTTCTTTGATTTTCCGAACCTTTGTCGTAGCTACAGTATAGGCCCTCTGTCCTGCACTCACTCACTGTCTTGTCACAAGTCTTGTCACAAGTCACATTTTACTGTTTTATATTGATTGTTTTCTTATTAAAACCACATGTCTCCAAAGCTGATGATCACAATCATATCTGAGTAATCTGTGTCAAAAGCCTTGCTTAATCATATAACTGTGGCACATGGTAAATCTGTTATTTTTGTTGAACTACAACTTCATGCAACAAAGCATGAATTAAACACATCAGTTGAAGGGAAAGATTCTGTAGATAGATATGCTGCCCTCTTGTGGCAGAGAGAGGGAGTGCTTCTTTCTTATTTATTTCTTTTCCTAGAGCAGGGCTACTGAACTTAAGATGTCTCAAAAAGTCTAAAAATGACTAAAGATTACAGTCCTATGTTTGAGGAACGATTTTGTAACCCATTACATGAAGTAGTAATAGGTACTAATAGATAAACACACAGAAAACAGACACATTTCCATCTATAAGGCCAAATAACCTCATTGAACAAAAAGATTATCATGGAATGATTAAAAGGTATTGTATAAAACAAGACAAAAATAATTTCCTTGTGGTTTTGTAGAGAAACTGAAAAATTACATCAGAAATGATTTGTCCACACCGAAAGTTGACAAAATCTACTTTTTATTGGTATGACCATGACAGGCCGCATAGACATGCCGCAAGGGCCACGTGAATAGAATAGCGCTGTCCTATAGCATCTTTTAACATCATGTTTTTTATCACATCAACACATTATAAACAATATGTTAGCATACATTTAAAGGTATATTCAGTGATTGTATTTCATTCAAATAAAAATATAATTGGTACATTTTCCATTCATTCTCCTCACTAGAATGTGTGCTGACCATATAAGGATACTTTATATGAGATACTTCAATGGTTTCCAGTGGAAATAAGCTTAGTCTTTTCATGGATCTCCTTTTAGTAGACCTTGTACCAGTGAACTGTACCGTCATGAAACTGTACCTTTTCCTATGCAAACTTCTAATAAAGTCTTCAATCAATCAATCAAGGACTTCCACCATGGCCCGTGTTGCGAGTATAGCTAGATTCAGTTTTCAGAGGTGGCCAGCCAGTCCTCGTCCAATCAGGGTAGAGTATGGCCGTAGTTATGTTATGATGTTTAGTTATGATGGTCAAAATAAAGGTTTTGAGAACCACAGTCGCTCTGAATTAAGAACGTCTGCTAAATGCCTAGATTGTAAACTACTGAACTCATAAAATGCCACAGTCTCGTAGTAAATCAGTATCATGTATATCCTGAAGCTGGAGACGTAGGCCTACCGATATTCAGTGATTGGATCTATTGATAAAAACGAGAACATTATAATGGTGTAAAAAATCTATAAAAAGATGACCCCCGGCCACTTTCATTATCACTGAATACACCTTTAAGTCTGACACAGATGTGCTGGACAGAGGTTGACAATAGATGAATATGAAGACAGTACAGACCAGTATGTTGTTACAAATATGTTTATGTCAATTTAGGGCATAGTGCAAAGTTATTACTTCCTCTTGATAACGTTTCACAAAGCAAGTGTTGCACAGCAACTTCCCAACATGTTACATTCCACAAGTTCAAATACAGTATATGTGTCCATATTCATCTTCTTATTTGGTCTTCTTTATTTGGTTCTTATTTTCATCCAGGCTCCTAAGATGCTTTCGCAAAAAATACTCCCAAAAGTCTGTACATGGCCCTGACACTAAAATTTATAATAACAATAAAAATAGAATAAGAAAAATAAAAAGCAAAAAAATAAAAGCAAAACAGCAAAAACTGTATATTGTATAAATAGCAAAGTAGCCTATAATAAAGTAACTTTTAATTCAACAGCATCTACACAGATTGTGACCTGGGCTTTGTCAGGGCCAGGATTCAGTTACACAGGGTGGTGTTGAATCTCTGAATGGTGATGAATTTGGAGACACAATGGTGTTTAATGCTGACCTGTAGTCAATCTCACCTACTGTATGTGTTCCTTAGTTCTAAATTGATGGTTTAATAAACATTAATTGTTGCTGTCAATTATTTGTGCCCCCTTTTGTTCTCCCATTGTAGTCATTATGCCAATTAAGTCCTCTCCCCACCTATGTGTTGCCATGTCTGTTGCACTCTCTGGCTAACCTGCCAGTGAGGAGCCTCCGCAGCCGTAGGAGTTGCTAACACTGCGACAAACTGGATGCACTGCGGAGGAATCAAAACCGTAGACTTCCCAGTGGTGGATGGATACTTTGCGTTTGCGCCACCCGAGCACCCATTAAAGGAGAATTCCAGACTAGCCTTTATATTACCTCAATCTGATGTTATCATATCCCAGAACGAGTGGCAGAGTTTTACATTTTTTGTAAATGTGTTGTTCACAGTGACATAATACTGTCCACAGTGTTTGTACTTCCTGAAGTCTTACCAAACGAGTTTTCTCTTGTGACATCAACCAAAGTCCCCTTTTTTTCGAGCGATACAAATAAGCGATTTAGCATTGTATCCCCATCTCGGAGCTGCCGTCTTCTGGGATATGATGACATCGGGGGGCTCTCTCCATTCCGACATGTCGCCACTCCGACAGTGGGTAAGAGATAGGGTTAGTGTCTGTCGGAAAGGCGACATGTCGGAATGGAGAGATGCACCCGATGACATCAGATTAAGGTAATACAAAATCCGGAATTCTCCTTTAACTCTTTAAAGTAAAAATAATAACCACAAATCAATAGTTTCATATAGTATTGATATGGTTATTGATGGTAAAGCTTTTCTTTCTGTAAAATAACATTTGAGTTTCTCTCATTTGGACTGCTACTGTTTAACTTGCAAAGCAGAACACTGTGCTGCAGTGTCATCAATCAAGTTAAGAGGAACATCACTTCCAACAGATCCAGGTTCTTTTTTCTGAACATAATGAATTGTACAATAGTCCATCATTGTGCCAGTAGTATGCACAGTACCAATATTGGTTCTTAGGATATCCTCTGCCCCAGTACCTGCAGAATAAACAACAGTATGTGTATTTAACCACATCCACTCAGTCACATACAGTGACTTTGATAGAATTACAATAGAAAAACGTGTCTCACTGTGTTGTTGTCAGTGGTGTTCCATCCATCCACACCCATTTGCCCTCATACCACATCAGACCAATCCAAGATGATGTTTCACACCCAATGTTCAATCCTCTGATGATTTCCTGGCCATAGTTTAAACATAATTAGTGCTCTCTATTAAATCCAGGTTTTCACTACAATAAGGGAACTACATCACATGCATCTATGTGGATGACGAACACCTGGACACACACACACACACACACACACACACACACACACACACACACACACACACACACACACACACACACACACACACAATCACTAACCTGTTCTGCTTTACTGTTAATGGTCATCAGATATGCTCCTGCCTCCAGGCATTTTCTTCTACTTTCCTCCATAGTTTTCTCTTCGGTAGATCTGTAGTAACAGCGGTCTCCAAACTTCATCCATCCATCGGGACACGACTTGACTAAACATCAGAGTGATGGATTAGTTCTAACAGTCAAGTCAAATACAAAACCTGAATAAGAAAATACCAGAGTAACAGAATGAAGTCGTTTTAGGTCTATTACCCAAAGAACTGTGAGGCAAGACTGTAGGATAAACACTCCCTTTAGAGATCATCATTAGCCAGATATTTTTTTCTCCAAACAAGATTAAAATAAAATACACAAGAACAATTGCTTCCGCTAAACAGGTATAGAAAACCTGCAGTTTCTGAACTGTCCACAGCCCTTGGAGACACAGACCAAGTAGACAGGAATCTTGAGCAGTAGTGAGGACCAATTATTATGAAGATAGGTTGAAAATCTGTGAAGTCATCCTTTAAGAGTAAGAGACAGTAGTAGTTACTAGTTACTGATACAATTGCAAACAAAAAAAATATTTTTAGGTGAAGGGTAAGTGCACCAGAGCTCAATTACATTAAAGCATAATGTTCATAAAGCCTGTTTTACACTACAGAAGTCTCATATCTGGGGCGGTTAATGTACAATTCACCATGGCAATTTATTTCACTATACACACGTTTGTAGCGTGTGAATTGTTCCCTTTCATTGATATAAATGAAATGCCATGTTTGAAGTATTCCCACTGACCTAACCGGGGAAATCTGACACCGTTGCAGACACCGTTGATTACCAATTCTGATTTGTGAGTACATGAGTAATTCAATAACAATACAATATATTCCTGTTTGTAACCTTATGCACCTGCTTTAAGCTGGTTTACTTCACTTTTTAACTGGTTCTTTTCCAGCATCAGGTTGTTGTAGGAGGTGTTTATTTCATTTCTTGCCAGGATCAGGTTGGTGTAGGAGGCATTTAATTCATTTCTTTCCAGGGTCAGGTTGGTGTAGTCAATCTGTAATTGATTTCTCTCCAGGGTCAGGTTGATGTATGCAGCGTTTCGCTGCTCCCCCTTCAGGGCCAGGTGGTTAATGACTGAATTATCTGCAATGGACAAATACTTTGATGATAAACACAGTTGTTGCTGCTGTTCACCATGAGGTCAAACATCATTGTGGGAAAATAGTACTTTGCACATGCATGCACTGACTATTACACATACACAAATAAAAAGAAGAAAAAAAAAACTACAGTAGAAACTAGTTTCAAAATAGCTTCAAAATATCAGGCTGCAAACTCCCTGAGTGAATGAAGACAGATTGATGGAATACTCACAGTGCACCACCAGGCCTATGTTCACACCCAGCAGCAGAAGACACAGCATACCCGGACACACATGAACAACTCTGGAACGCCTTTTCACTGTGCTAGGGCGCTGCCGCTGTCCTGAAACAGAAAGTAGCCTACTGCCAGGTGTGCAGTGACAAAGAGCTACAGAGAGCTACCAACCAGACCACCACAGTGCTTTGAACTGACCAAATTCTCTCTAAAAATGCATTTACACATCAAAGGAATTATGTAGTGATGGATATACACTTGTTAAATGTTGTTAAAACCTGAATGAAAATCAAGCTCACCCTGAGTCTGTCTTCCTGATGTGTTGTCCCTCATGTCCTCCTGTGGTCCAGGGACAACATCCACGCTCTCATAGATGTCCACCACACTCTCCTCCAACTGTCCTCTGTCCTCAGTGTCCACTCTCTGTCCTCTGTCTCCATCCCTCTTTGTGAAGACTGGCATGGCATAAATAACTGTAGACATCTTACAAGGATGAGAGGCTTGACTAGCTATTGAGTACAAATAGTAACTGTGTTGTATTATCCTGTATTGATTATGTCCAAATAATTACGATTACTAGATAACCATAAACGTATTGGTTTAACAAAATATGATCATGTCTATCTGTATCTGGTTGGCATAATAGTGTGAGAATAAGGAAGTACAAAAGGAAATGCACAAACTCAGACACACATTGTGAATGCACGTGCAAGTTCTGGATAGGCGTACCGTTAAATGTGTGATCACAACATTGACCACAATGACTTTCAACAGTGACTGCAGAATGCAAGGTGCTATATGCGATGGGAAGTTTGTTAACTTTATGTCATCCTTGCTGTCATTTAACAGCACAGCAGCTTCAGACCTTCACCATCAGAACACCCTCTTGTCATTTTATTTTGACCAAATTTGCGTCTACATCCCACATTTCCCTTTTTCTTTACTTTTATAGCAGAGGGAAAAGTAGCACTACGTTACCAAACCTCAGTGTTTTAACAAAGCAACACTCCTGTATCCTTTTTACTAGGGCCCAAGGTGGAAGAGGGGCCTTAATTATACTTTGGCTATTGAAAAATAGCAGATCTACAAGCTCACAGCATGGCACTCGCGCTGCGAGCTTGTAGATCTGCTATTTTTGAAAAGTAACTCAAATGTTGCTTCTGGGGGGTCCCTGGAACGAAATAATTTGAGATGGGGGTCCGTGACCAAATACATATCATCTTGGGGTTTCTTACTTTCTTCACATGAAATACACTTGCCACAAAATGTTCGGAAATCTAACTTTGGTCGATTATATCTCCCCTTTAATAAACTCAAATGGTATTGTGTTTTATATCATTTTCATTGTTGATTTGTCACCTTTACAACGAGGTACAGCTTGTAAGCATCGGGCATTCGAGGCATGAGCTACACAGCCAAACGTGTGGGTAGCGCTGACCAAAAATGTGCCAACATTCGGTCCATTATATCCCCCCTTTAATTGTGCCAAATGGTATTGTGTTTGATATCATTGTTATCGTTGATTCGTCACCTTTACAATGAGGTACAGTTTGTAAGGATCTGGCATTCGTGGAATGAGAAACACAGCCAAACGTGTGGGTAGCGCTCCTCCAAAAATTGTCAAAATGGCCTGGCAGGCCTGCAATACTGTTCTTTTGGTCTTCACCTTTGTTACTTGGGGCATTGAATGATTGCACTCTCTCACAGTAATAAGGAAACGAAAGAACAACACATATTGGCAATTTTTACACGTTATTAATGTTAAGCTCAGTGTCAGGGAAGCCCAAAACGAGAGTAAATGCCAGCAGAACAGTATATTGCAAGCCATTTTGGCAAAATTCTGGTCGGCGCTACCCACACGTTTGGCTGTGTAGCTCATGCCTAGAATGCCCGATGCTTACAAGCTGTACTTCGTTGTAAAGGTGACAAATCAACGATAAAGATGATATAAAACAAAATACCATTTGGGTTTATTAAAGGGGAGATATAATCGACCAAAGTTAGATTTCCGAACTTTTTGTGGCAAGTTAGTTTGAGCACCACTGACATAGAAACATGTAGAAGCTATAAGCAGTGAGCAAATCCATTTTGAAAAACCTAAGACTTTGACAGCAGCAGAAGACACAGCATACCCGGACACACATGAACAACTCTGGAACGCCTTTTCACTGTGCTAGGGCGCTGCCGCTGTCCTGAAACAGAAAGTAGCCTACTGCCAGGTGTGCAGTGACAAAGAGCTACAGAGAGCTACCAACCAGACCACCACAGTGCTTTGAACTGACCAAATTCTCTCTAAAAATGCATTTACACATCAAAGGAATTATGTAGTGATGGATATACACTTGTTAAATGTTGTTAAAACCTGAATGAAAATCAAGCTCACCCTGAGTCTGTCTTCCTGATGTGTTGTCCCTCATGTCCTCCTGTGGTCCAGGGACAACATCCACGCTCTCATAGATGTCCACCACACTCTCCTCCAACTGTCCTCTGTCCTCAGTGTCCACTCTCTGTCCTCTGTCTCCATCCCTCTTTGTGAAGACTGGCATGGCATAAATAACTGTAGACATCTTACAAGGATGAGAGGCTTGACTAGCTATTGAGTACAAATAGTAACTGTGTTGTATTATCCTGTATTGATTATGTCCAAATAATTACGATTACTAGATAACCATAAACGTATTGGTTTAACAAAATATGATCATGTCTATCTGTATCTGGTTGGCATAATAGTGTGAGAATAAGGAAGTACAAAAGGAAATGCACAAACTCAGACACACATTGTGAATGCACGTGCAAGTTCTGGATAGGCGTACCGTTAAATGTGTGATCACAACATTGACCACAATGACTTTCAACAGTGACTGCAGAATGCAAGGTGCTATATGCGATGGGAAGTTTGTTAACTTTATGTCATCCTTGCTGTCATTTAACAGCACAGCAGCTTCAGACCTTCACCATCAGAACACCCTCTTGTCATTTTATTTTGACCAAATTTGCGTCTACATCCCACATTTCCCTTTTTCTTTACTTTTATAGCAGAGGGAAAAGTAGCACTACGTTACCAAACCTCAGTGTTTTAACAAAGCAACACTCCTGTATCCTTTTTACTAGGGCCCAAGGTGGAAGAGGGGCCTTAATTATACTTTGGCTATTGAAAAATAGCAGATCTACAAGCTCACAGCATGGCACTCGCGCTGCGAGCTTGTAGATCTGCTATTTTTGAAAAGTAACTCAAATGTTGCTTCTGGGGGGTCCCTGGAACGAAATAATTTGAGATGGGGGTCCGTGACCAAATACATATCATCTTGGGGTTTCTTACTTTCTTCACATGAAATACACTTGCCACAAAAAGTTCGGAAATCTAACTTTGGTCGATTATATCTCCCCTTTAATAAACTCAAATGGTATTGTGTTTTATATCATTTTCATTGTTGATTTGTCACCTTTACAACGAGGTACAGCTTGTAAGCATCGGGCATTCGAGGCATGAGCTACACAGCCAAACGTGTGGGTAGCGCTGACCAAAAATGTGCCAACATTCGGTCCATTATATCCCCCCTTTAATTGTGCCAAATGGTATTGTGTTTGATATCATTGTTATCGTTGATTTGTCACCTTTACAATGAGGTACAGTTTGTAAGGATCTGGCATTCGTGGAATGAGAAACACAGCCAAACGTGTGGGTAGCGCTCCTCCAAAAATTGTCAAAATGGCCTGGCAGGCCTGCAATACTGTTCTTTTGGTCTTCACCTTTGTTACTTGGGGCATTGAATGATTGCACTCTCTCACAGTAATAAGGAAAAGAAAGAACAACACATATTGGCAATTTTTACACGTTATTAATGTTAAGCTCAGTGTCAGGGAAGCACAAAACGAGAGTAAATGCCAGCAGAACAGTATATTGCAAGCCATTTTGGCAAAATTCTGGTCGGCGCTACCCACACGTTTGGCTGTGTAGCTCATGCCTAGAATGCCCGATGCTTACAAGCTGTACTTCGTTGTAAAGGTGACAAATCAACGATAAAGATGATATAAAACAAAATACCATTTGGGTTTATTAAAGGGGAGATATAATCGACCAAAGTTAGATTTCCGAACTTTTTGTGGCAAGTTAGTTTGAGCACCACTGACATAGAAACATGTAGAAGCTATAAGCAGTGAGCAAATCCATTTTGAAAAACCTAAGACTTGCACAAATTTTCAAGATTTTTCAAAAATAGCAGATCTGGATCTAGTTAAAGCACAAAATAATGCATAATAAATAATGTGCTCCCCTATGAAGAATATTCATGGAGGTCCTGCACTTTTTCCCCCTCAGTCAGAACCAAATCCCTTCGCCCAAGAACCTTGTACCTTCAATCTGTACTCTTCAAAGATCTAGACCGATTTCATAATTATCAAACATTGAGCTCACAGGGCATCAAGAAGGTTTTAACTGTAAACAGCTACGGCTAATTCCTGCTAAATAAAGCAGTGTTCATTAAAATTCATGGTAGATGTAGTGTGGTAAATTTCAATTCATAAAAAAAGAATAATAATAATAGTAATAATAATATATAACAGTAGCAGATACTTTTACCCTCATGTAACTAACCAATTGCAATGCAAAATTAGCATCTTCAAACATCAGTTTACTCACTTAAGTGATGCCAAATTATGCATTGGACACAAAATATATACCTTCAAATATGGCCTGATGGTCATCTTTGTAGATCTGCCTGTAATCAGAAAACAAAGCAGCTATCATTTTGTATTTGTGTGTGATAAGACATTGTGTGCAGAAGTTGTTCTGCTATGAGAGTCCACACTGACAACCTTGTTGCTTCAACCGGATCAACTGTTTCAATGTATTGAGTGTAACTGTGGCAATCACTTAATAATGATGTAATCACAATAAGAGAATCCAGCTCAGTTGTCATGTAAAAATACTAACAATTGTGAATGTTTATAGATAATTGATAATAGCCTATATTAAACCCAGTTTTTATGAAACAATAAAATCTATAAACAATCATGTCTTTGACGGCCTGTGAGGCCCTGGGTGTGTGTCCACCACACCCATGAACTTTTAGTGCTTCTCCTACCAATAAGGAAATTCCTTCATTTCTGATGTTTCAATACCACTCAAGGGTGACAATAAAATTACTCAAGGGGAGGCGGGGGGACTGAAGGAATTCGCTGACAGGAATGGATGAGGTGAACGCAGCACTTATCCACTCCTTTGCATTGTTATAGCATATAAAGGATCTGCAGATCTCACCTGAACCTCAGTCTACAACAACCTCCCATCGACACGGAGAGAGGCGCACAAAGACAACCTGGGGTACTGAAAAGGTGAGAAAGATGTTTCAGCAAAAAACATTTCTCCTGTAAGAATCTTTCAGGGATTTTCATTTTAGATTGTGTTGTTTTCATTTTGTTGATGCTCTTATCCAGACCATCTTATGAGTCAGAATTAAATTCAAACTAGAATATACCAACTCCTACTGTAAAAGACATCGTAGGATATACTTACTCATACTCTGGAATCAGAATAATGGCTTTTTTAAATGTATTTAGCTCAAAGTGTAATATTTGATCACAAGTGTATTATTTGATCTATGGCCTATGTTTGTATTAAATATTTGCAAAATCTTTGATGCTGAATCATAGATCAGTTGAATAATTGCAGTTTATATACATTCAAGAGAAATCTGGATAAAGGATTACCACTGTTCATTTGGAAGTATGACGATGGTTTGACTTTGTACTGAAATAGTATCAACAGCAAATAAAGTTTAAGATGTGAAGTGGCCCAATGTTGTATTTTAAGTTGTATTTTTGTAATCTGCCATGTACATGTAGGCCTGAAGTATGAAGCTTGAGTGTTTAAGTTGGTTAAACAAACAATGATCAATCTGGTCGTTTGATCATTGTTTGTGAATTATCACGTAGGTTCATAAAATGAAATGTAAAAGTGTCCTGTAAGTCCATATGGGCTGGGCTTCCTTGTAGCATGACACTTTAATAAAGAAAAAACAATCAATCATAAACAGTAGACAATAAAGGTGCACGTCAGAATGCTACTATGTTAGGCTGCCCCACTGTGGTTGCAAAGTTTTATGGCTCATCATCTCAATCTTAAACTGTGGGAGCCTGGATTTCAGGATTGAAACCAGAGCCAAAGAAAAAGGAAAACATGGCAATAGAAGAATACAAATGTCATCATCCATGATCTTTTCCTTCTTTCCAGGTTGACTGAGGGACCACTAAAATGGAGCTGATTTTGAAAGCCTTTTCCCTCCATTTGCTACTTTACTGTGCATCTCAGGCATTAGGTGAATCTCCTTTCTCCTATTCCTAACATTGCTCTTACATTCATACATGTTTGTGTACGCCGATGGTTTAATCTTGTTCCCTCTGCATCTCTCTCTCTCTCTTTCCCTCCCTCCCTCTTCTCTCTCTCTTCTCTCTCTCTCTCTCTCTCTCTCTCTCTCTCTCTCTCTTTGTCTCTCTCTCTCAAATTCTTATAAAAAAGCTTTATTTACATGATGAAATGTGTTTCACATTGCCAAAGCATACATATAACATTACATACCGTGGCGTATACAATATATTATCTAAGGAGAAGCAACTTAATAACAAACAAACTTATGATAATGAATTGAGTGAAACAAAAATGAAACAATGACAATGACACTCTCTCTCTCTTTCTCTCTCTCTCTCTCTCTCTCTCTCTCTCTCTCTCTCTATTTCTCTCTGTATTTGACCTCTTTTTAAGGTGTGGAGATTGAGTCTCAGCCCGGGGTTGGCGTGGAGGGCTCTATCTGGACAGAACTGGATGAGACGGTATCTCTGACCTGCCTGACTCTCCCTGATAATGTGGTGGAGTGGCGAAGGAATGGAGCTCTGGTCCAACTCCTAGAGGGCAACAGTAAGGGTCGCAGCAGTCTGTGCGTCTCTCCTGTCATCCGCGAAGACTCCGATGCAACGTTCTCCTGCCAGCTAAGAGGAGACGCCAGTGTCAATGCCTCCGTCACCTTGAATGTCACCTGTGAGTCCTTTTCATACTTGGGCCAGAGTACAAATGGAACCTCCATTATAGACTCCCATAATTACAGACCTGTAACGGTCCATTTGACACCCCCTCAAACTGCTCAAAGTACCCCACTTTGAGAACCACTGGCAGTACAAAAATGTGTGTCGCTTGCCAAAAGATTCTCAGAATACAAGCTTCATCATAAAGCTATTAAACTGGCTGACATTCATCTTTAAGCTATTTAGAGACCTACATGTTAAGTGAGGAGGAGTGCTTGTCAGATTAAGGAACAATCCAATACACTCATGACTGATGAAGGCACAGCAGCGTTGAAACACGTTGGCTTTTATGGCCTTAATGATGTTCACACACTGATCCAAAACAGTAAAAAGAAAAGAACAGGATTTCTCTTACGGCAAGGGCATTTGTCAGTGTTCTATTACTGTTATCCACACACACACACACACACACACACACACACACACACACACACACACACACACACACACACACACACACACACACACAGCCAAAATAGCCTTAGAATGTATCTTCCTGCCTGTCTTCCTAAGATGCTCCAATGCTCTCTGGAGCGGAGAATGTGACAGTTGAGGAAGAAGCGGAGCTTTCGCTGAGGTGTGACACCCGTGCCAATCCGCCCGTGTCAGTGTCATGGCAACGAGACGGAGATCTCCTGGACCTATCGTCCCGCGGCCTTACGGTGACCAATGACGGCGTCACCACCCAGCTGAGGATCCGCATGGTGAAGAGGGACTGGCATCAGGGCACATATGAGTGTGTAACAGTATCTACCATCTATGGGACACGCAGCAGGCTCTTCCGTGTTGAAGTCACTGGTCAGTGTATACAAGCAGACCCATGGTGAACCTTTTGTATTCCCATCCTGAAATACAGATACTCAATTAAGTCTGGCAGTCAATTACCTCAGTGTGCCTTTAAAAGGCAACTTTGTTTTTTTACAACAAGGGCTCATATTTTAGATTGTAATTGGAGAAGAGAAAAGGTGAGTGTTAAAATGTTTTAATTTTCGTTCTATCGTTTTAGCACGTTAGCAGTCTTGATTTCAGTGGGTGGGGGCATGCGTGCAAGTGGCTAAATATGTATTTTTAGACACAATAAGCCAGTGATTTATTTATTACTATTTACAGTAACATTACTAGCCCCCATAAGTCACATGTGCCCATGAAAGATTGCAGTGCATCTTGGGAATGGGCTTATTGTATGTACAAAGACATATTTGGCCACTTGTACGCATGCCCCATGCAGCCACTGAAATCAAAATCATCAAAATCTCTAAAACGATAGAAAGGAGTAAACGAAAACATTTTAACACATCTTTTATTTTATTTTATTACAATCTAAAATATGAACCCTTGTTTTAAAAAAAAGTTGTCCTTTAACTCTGAGAGTGTACAATTCTCAGAGTTAAATTAAGTATTTATTTGTGCATTCACCATGTTGTCCCAGGCCTTATGGTTCCCTGGTTATACTTAACAGATAAGTGAGTTTCTGCTGTCCTTCTCATTAATCGGACATGTCCTCCATTTACAGACAAGACTTTGAAATTCCCTTTGATGCCAATAATTGCAGGGGGGGTAGTGGTATGCCTTACCGCCCTTCTTGCAGTTGTCTCGCGATGGAGTCGGATTATGAAGGTAAAACATGCATGCACAGACACACAAACGCACGCACGCACGCACACACGCACGCACACACACACACACGCACGCACACACACACACACACACACACACACACACACACACACACACACACACACACACACACACACACACACACACTGTAATTTGATGTTACTCTGAAACACTAAAACTTCTATAATTGTCCTTCTTTGTTGCCAGTGTTGCAAGTGAAGCCAATCCAGTTGCCCATTAGGCAGCATGTCAGCCTGCATCATGTTCTATTCCATCAAGTGAGAAAAGTCGTGGAAGGACTTCCACTGTACAAGAGACTTAAGAAAACCTTTTATACACTATTTAATTAATTTATATGGTTTGAAATGTATTAAAATTTGACTAAAGATACTAGTTTCTTTTGTGTCTGGTCTGTTATGTTATGTTTTGTTTAATATTGGCGTGTTACCTGCATTTATAATTGGAGGCAGACATGTGAATGTTACAATATAAATCTGACAGAATCCAAAAATATCTAAACACGTTTAATTCTGTTTAATGCAATCAGCTGAATTTCAAACTAATTTCACAGCGACAATGAGAAGCTCAGAAAATTCTCTGGTGTGAGTTTTCGGTTTCCCCATCTTTATTGAAGATTAACTTCTGACTCAAGAACATCTGTTAGGGCCCATTAAAATTCTTGTTACACATTTACTGTCAAGAGACAAAGGGACACATCCATGCTAAAACACACGCCTCTACAAGACATGGTTCAAGGTCTAGGACTGGGTCATAGGCCTACTGTTCTACATAATAAAAGAACACTTAACAGTTTCTCATAAAACATTGAGAATATTACTCAGTTTATTGATGTGAACCAGGGATAGTGATGAAAAACTGCTGTGTACTGTGCTCCACAAATCCCTTCACTTGGAATGTTCACAGCTCATACTGTCCTTGAATACCTGTCCTTGAATTAAATACAGAGGGCTTTCAACGTAAAAAAAAAGGCCATTAAAGGTCTTATTTGAGATGTTCCTTTTAGGCAGGGTGTTTAACTGTACTTGTACTATACATTTCAATTGTATTGACTATATTGTACTGTTCTCCATTTTTGTCTAATAAAATAATCAATACATCAATCAATCAATCAATACCGTAGATATAAAACAAAGGATCAGCACAGACCATAGACTCAGAAGTGCCTTGGATAAAGGTGCTATATAAATGTAGGCCTACTACCATTTACCAGAATGGCACCTTGCACCTGTCCTGCAGCCATTAGTAACTCACCTCACGCCTTAGGCCTACCCATAGTATTTAGGTCTTACCTCATACAGGCTATCCTACCTATAGGCTAAAGTAAAAGTATGTAGTTAAAGTAGCAGCAGGTATCAGGCTACCTTTGATTGAAGAACCTGCTACTTTATATCTTGATTTGTTCTTTTTTCTCCTTGCTCCTTGGGCTTTTTATTGCTAACTGCTAATAAACTTTTCAACAATCAATCAATCAATCAATCAATCAATTCTTCCTCTCTAGACTCTATCCTTCCTTTTCTGAAAACTACAGTGGAGCTTGCAAGAAAAAATGACAACCACCATCCACTCGGACTATGGCAGCGTGACTATGGGATTTAGCAGCACTGGGATTTTTATTTTTTATTATGTTTTTATTAACAAAATATTACAATACATTCAAAGAGAACAGGACAAAAAGCAGTCACGTTACAATAAAATGAAGGAATACATGGGAATACAAGGTAGACCTACGTGAGGTTACTTTTAAAGTAATCTCTCGAGACAGACCGATAGGTGTCGCCCTTTCTTTGACGATGGGTTCCCAGTTTGCTTTTAAAGTAATGCAGCACTGGGATTTAGGATTTAGCTTTGTTGCATGGTTACGTCATTTTTAGGGCGTTGCGTGGCTCGCGCAGCGTTGCCAGGTCTGCTTATTATAAGCGCCTTTGGGCTTGTTTTTTCTGTAAAGTTGCTTGTAATTTAGTTGCGGGTTGCGGTTTTTTGGGGCTTGTTTCTAAAGTGTAGTTGCTTATCTGGGCTTGTTTCCTAATGTTGTTTAAACCAGTAGAACCAGTACCGGTCCAGTGGTACATTTTCATGTCAAGGAAGGACCCCCACTTACCACTTACAGGCAGCAGCCGTTCGCAACTGGTAAAAAACCTAGCCCAACCCTACCCTCCCTGCCCCTTCCTTGTACTTGTAGCCTATACTTGTATATTCCTTGTATATACTTAGGCTACTGTTTGTTTAGATTTACTGTATATTCCTTGTATATACTTACTGTTTGTTTAGATTTACTGTTTTCTTTTCTTTTTTTCCCCCTTTTCTTTACATATCTACTGCATAGTACTGTGTTCTATTTGTCTGTCATTCAATGTTATATGAGATACTTAAATGGTTTCCTGTTGAAATAAGCTTAGTCTTTTCATGGATCTCCTTTTAGTAGACCTTGTACCAGTGAACTGTACCGTCATGAATCTGTACATTTTCCTATGCAAACTTCTATTAAAGCCTTCAATCAATCAATCAAATCAAATTAATATGCATTTGTCTGCACTCAGTCAGACTCTGCAGACCCCCATCGGAAACATATTGGAGCTGAAAATAGCAGATCTACAAGCTCACAACACGTTGCGGCTCGCGTTGCGACGCGTTGTGAGCTTGTAGATCTGCTATTTCCAAATAGCCGACAGTTTTAAAGTGCTAACTTGTAAGTTGTGTGGCTTCCTTTGGGCTTGTTTTCATAGATATGGTTGCTTGCTTCTCTCGCAAAACCTGGCAACATTGCTTGCGTCTGACTCCGGTGGTCCACCCACCCAGGCTCTGCAGTCTGCACCCACCCTCCCTCCCTAGAGTCCCTATGATCCCACCCACCGCCAAATTCAAATTGTGTGGAAGAAAGAAAAGAAAGAACCCAACGCGCAGCCGGAGGTTTATCAGTGTGGAGCAGCAGAGAAAAGCTTATTACACATTTACATTACACGGTAAGTAACGGTAAAGTTAGTATTTACTTTCCGCTGCTTGTTTTATCTATCCTGGGGCTGACAGAGAAACTGGAATGTGAGAATTTGAGCACATTATGCAGACACGCCAGACAGTGTTGGATGGATCTAACGTTAGCTATAGCAGCTTTAGCAAAAACAAAGCCTCCAGATTAACCACACGAGATTTCTTAAATGTGTGTCAATTTAATGTGATTGTATTAAAAATAGTGTTGTTGTTGTTGTTTTTTAGCAAACTTATATGTATAGGCCTGTCAAGCTCACAAAACTAGCTGACTCTTTTATGTAATTGTTTTTTTTAATACCTAATGTGCTTCACTTTTGTCTTCTGATCAGTAATCATCATCAGCTTTTTCTTTCTCCAAATATATTTTGCACATTAATAGTTGATCAACACAAATATGACATATTATTAAACTATAATGAGGCTATGAACGGGCATAAATATGAACGTACATTTAGTACTGTACTGTACTTTCCTGTGCTTGTATTTGCAAACTGTTAATAAGTACTCAATCAGTAAATACAGGAGATGATGACCAGCAGAGTTGTGTGTGTGTGTGTGTGTGTGTGTGTGTGTGTGTGTGTGTGTGTGTGTGTGTGTGTGTGTGTGTGTTTGTTTTTGTGTGTGTGTGTGTGTGTGTGTGTGTGTGTGTGTGTGTGTGTGTGTGTGTGTGTGTGTGTGTGTGTGTGTGTGTGCATGCATGTGCGTTTTTGAGTATGCAGTATTTTTCAGAGCCCAGTAAGCTGATGAGGAATGCCTGCCTAGTGTGTGTGTGTGTGTGTGTGTGTGTGTGTGTGTGTGTGTGTGTGTGTGTGTGTGTGTGTGTGTGTGTAATTATCCTGCTGCTCAGTGTGCTTACAGTATACTCCTCTTTAGTAGATTGAATCTACATGGCCTCTTCAGTGATGAATGGTCTTGGTGTTGCTGTGGTGGGAGTGTGGCGGGCCCACACAACCCTGGATGAGTCTGACGAGGCAGAGGGCTCTCCACAAGCCCCCGATCGTTTCCGCAAGCTCCGCTCCTCATCCTCGCTCAACTCCCTGAGAATGTCTTTGCGGAAGCGGCTTCCCCTGCGGTCTGTCCAGGCCAGCTCCCTCCCCGAAAATCCAACTTGGGAAAACCTGCAGGAGCAGCCCAAGACCAGCACCATCCGCAAGCTCACCCGCAGCGCGCGAAACTCTGTTACGGAAGTGTATCAGGTAGGCCTACTGACACGATTTGAGCATAGTTAAATCCAGGGATGCACTGACAAAAGTGAGAGGAAAAAAGTATATTCCCCTCATGCTGTCCCTGATGCAGGGCTTGACATTAACTTTTGAGGCACTTGTCCTCTGGACAAGTACATTTCACATTCACTTGTCTGGATAAAAACAAGCCATTTCACAGTAATTTCTTATAAATAAGACCCCCTTGGCCCCCTTCACCTTCCACTCCATAGTATCAGCAGTCATAGGCTGCATACAGCACAAAGTTGATTTGGAGCATCACAGAAAAAGTGAACCCAAGAGCCACTTGTCCAACGGACAAGTACATATTTAATGAACTTGTCCATAAAGATTTATTAGTTGTCCCGGACAACAGGACAAGCCTTAATGTCATGCCCTGCCTGCTGCCCCATTCCCTCCCTCAGAGAATGCAGAGGAACTCCTCGCGTGAAGAGTGTTTGGTTGCAACACCGGGGCGGATATTATGTGATGGCGAAGAGAATGGTGTGTCAACCTCTCGCACCCCGAGACGCACTCCTAGTCGACTTGGAGCCACCACAACTCCCGGGCGCACACCAAGACGCACCCCGAAAGCTGCAGCCACGCCCCGGCGTACTCCGGGTTCAAGGCACAAGTCGGGGATCAAGGGGGTTCCAGAGGCTGATAAAGATGTGCGGGGGGTGAAGGCAGGTGGAGGACGGAGGCAGCTTATCCGCATGGCAGCGTTACGAAGTCCCTTTGCCTCCCCTAACACCCAGAGTCAGAGACAGTGAGTGCTTTATCACTTCAATCAGCACTGTACGCAATATAGTAGGCTTTAACATGTGTTAAAGCCTGGCTGTGGAACATATTTGTGAATTCAATTAAATATTTTTTCCACAATTAAGCAAATGTGTGTGATAACATAACAATGATACAAACATTTTATATACTGGTAGTTTAATTTCTAGTTAATATTATATTATAATTATATTGTATAATTTCTCCACATTTCTTTGATCTCATTGGTTGCCTCTCTTTTCTGACAGGAAGTTTGACCAGGACTTGGAGAGTGTTTCCAGTGGGCTTCGGAAGTTGAAACACCTGTCCAGGGCCTTTGATGACATCATCAGGAGAGAGGACAGGTAAAATCTCAATATTGTTGACAGTGTTACTTGCTGAACACAGCGTTATTTGTTTATTTTATGAGAGGTGTTTTTGTTATTGCTGAGATAGTGGAAAAGGTTCATTTAATTCGAGAGATTAAGTGTCTTTTGTTTTGGTCTTATAGGCTAACAAGTCTACTGTGAAATTTAAGCAGGAGTCATTTATTTTTTGTCTTTTCGAACCTGGCAAGAGGCAGTGAACGTGTATTCAACATTATTAGTATTTATTTTTTATTACTTTAGCATTTATTTTTGAGTATTTATTTTATATTACTTTAGTAGTTGCTTTAGTACTAGTATTTATTTTTTATTACAGGCACTTTAGTTTCTTTTGTAACGTTTTACTTTATCATAACTTTGGATGTAATAGAGTCTATTACTTCCAAAGTTAAATTAAATAGACAATAGAGAGCCTGACTGATGGGGGACAATGTAAACAGACAAACAATGGGTTCTAAAGCAGAATCCATTGGGCTCTTGTCTAACTTTAGACAAGAGCCCAATGGATTCTGCTTTAGAATCCATTGTTTGTCTGTTTCGACTCTAAAGGATTCAAGCTGTGGTCACAGCAGCCGCTAGAATTTGTGGTTGAAACATTGTGGTCTCTGTATGTGCGTCTGTTTTCAAGTTATCAACCGTGGGTAAGGAAGGGCTGCTAAGTTGAACAGTAGAACATGTGTGAATATGGAAAAGTTACATTTATATTTGAAGGAGATGGATTTCCATCGATTTTTATTAATGCACCCTGTTGTTGAGCCATGATATTAAGCTATGAGGATCTAATAGAAAACATGTGACGGCTGACACTGAATGCATGACTGCCCCGACCTCTCCCGTGACCCACCCACTAAAAGAATCCCAGTCTGCTCTGCAGCATCTCTCCCCCAAAGACCCCTCACCCCTCCCCCGAGCAGCGGCGCCCACATTCTTCCCGCCCGAGTTTCAAACTGGGTCTCTGTTTCTGGTATTTAGTTGATGTCAAGAGGGTGGGGGTGAATGGGAGCAGGCAGTTGGGGAAGGAAGCCAGATGAAAAAACATATAGGACAGAGGACTGTGTGTGTGTGTGTGTGTGTGTGTGTGTGTGTGTGTGTGTGTGTGTGTGTGTGTGTGTGTGTGTGTGTGTGTGTGTGTGTGTGTGTGTGTGTGTGTGTGTGTGTGTGTGTGTGTGTGTGTGTGTGAGACAGAGAGATTTCCTGTGTTGACACTCAAACATTTGAAACATGCTCAGGCAATGAACTTGGCCTGGCTGTCATACCTAAAAGATTTGTATGTACTATGTTCTGTTGGAATGAAATTCATGGGCGTAGTTAGTTACATTGTCCTATTATCTGTGTGAATTCCAACTGCCCAAAGAACATTCTGTGAAAAACATGGATGGATTTTTATAAATGTAACCGTATTCACATTTTCCTCCCTACAACAGGCAGTTCAACTATTCCCTAATTGCAGAGTAGAGATGAAGGTACATTTGCATCCCAATTATGAATGCTACTGTATGCTATATTTAATAAACTAGAGATCATAGAAGAGGATGTGTTGGATAAGAGCGATGGCTTGCTGGATGCATGAGGGCTGTTCATCTAAATTCTCTGAGTGCTTTCTGACAGAGTCAGAATACAAAGTTGGTTCATCTCGATGTTTTACTTGACTGGAAATGTACTCATGTGTTCAGCAGTTCAGCTGACAATTACATGCTTTTCTGCTTGCATCTCACACATTCTGCCTGCACTGGCCTCTCCGACCCTCAAACCCAACCTTTTCTTCTTATCCAGTACTTAAAGTTGTACCATGTAACTTTTTTTATAAAACAAATCTTAAAATTGTCCTAACTGTTAAATCGCTAAAGTTTTAGAACACCCACTCCGTTATTTTCAGCTTCTGAAGCCTTCTCTTTATATGTTTTCTATGATCCTGGCCGTGGACCGGATTTCGCGCCAAAATGACGTAATCTGCATCATCTGTATACGTTGTGTATACGTTGCCCAATCACATCGCCGATCATGCACACATGGTACACTACCGGCCAATCACAGCTTATCTGCTCTGGTCTCCAGGAAGCGCCTCCGCTTGGCTACAGTGTTTACCATGGTGAAGGATTTTAACCTCTTAATCCACAAATCCTGGCCAGAAAATTACGTTCTACCATGCGTTCTACCCCTCCACGGATTACTATCGGTCGCGGTGGTTTGCGGCGCCGCTCCGGTGGTCCGCGGCGGTGGTCCGCGACGACTCCGGACGAAAAACGGCCGAAAAAAGCAATACCGCTACTGACCACTAGTTGAACTTACACAGTATAGCTTTAATATTATACTTGGTCTAGGGCGACAATATACTGTAATGTCTACATTTGACAGTTATTGACATGATATATGCATTTCTGCAATATATTGTTTTCATTATCAATTCCTGCTGTCACTCATTGCATCTAACATTAACTGTGATCATATTTGCAAGAATTTGGGATTATGCAGCATGCAGCCCTAACATACACTAATTTCAAGAAGTGCTTTTTTTACATTTTTATTAGATTTCTCTCTCTCTCTCTCTCTCTCCCCTATTCCTTAGAGAACCTAGCAGGACCAATGCAGTGGATCATTATGGGGGAATGATGAGGAGAAGATTGGACCCCAGCGGTAAACTCAGCCGCTCCAACCTCTCACGCAGGGCTGCAAACGTCTCGCACACATTAGGAGGCTGGGCACACACAGCTGTCAACACCATCCGCAAGCCTAACTGAAACAAATGTTTCAATGTCAATGTTTAAATGAACAAATGGACCTTTTCGTAGCCAATTTCTATACATTCTGACTGTTACGTTTACAGTTATGGTTTGTGGACCTTCATGGTAGTAGCTACTTTATGTAAGAGGGACCAGTGTTGCTGTCATTTTCTTGTGTGTTTACATGTCTCGAGGTAGCTTGTATTGTTGTCGTAGCTGCCAAAGCCAAGGGATTCCTATGTTGTTATACATATGTACGTGTTATAGCTGCTAGTACTTCTGTGATGATTCTGTCACAGCTGGGAAAAGCTAATGTGCTTTATGTCGTCTCTCTGCTCTTCACATAATGAGCATATTTTCCTGAAGTATGTTATTCTAAATACTTTTTGTACTCACACTAGGGCTGGGCAATATGGATGAAATCAAATATATATTCAACCAAATACTGCGATATCAATATTGTGACAATATTGTGGGGTTGGCTATTAGTGCATTCACTAAATATTTACACAACAAGATTCATGATAAATAATCATGAGTAATGCCTATATAATTACTAAGTGGGTAAAGGCAACAGCTAGAACTGTAAGATAACTTCAGAAAATTATTATTTACACCAGGAAAAGACATGCTGTCCAAAGTCCCAGACAATAAAGTGTCATAACTCAAGCTACGATCAAAGAAAATGTTTCAAGTGGCTGAAAAAGCCACTTGGAAACCATTAGACCAAAATGATATGTGATAATAAACTAACACAAAATCTATTTGCCTATTTTGTTAAGGAGGCAATAAATAACATTTACGATACCCTAATATCAATACATTGTCCAGTCCTAAATCACACTATGCTCGTAGAAACTTTGTATCTTAATATCCAATTCGAAATCATTGTATGAGACCATAATTGTAGTATGTGATAAACTAACACTAAATGTTTGTGACGGGGCCTATGTGCCTCTGTTCTATTAAGTATGCAATGAAGAACTAACATTTATAATACCCTTTTAAAGGGTTTGATGATGATCCTGCCAAACTACGTACAGTATATACTGTAGTATAAGTACTATGAAAGACACCTTTTTATTTTTGTATGTTTCTCTGTTGGAGCTTGTATTGACCTTGATATTACTTATTAGACCAATACTTTATACATAATATGGGTAAGATGTGAAGGTCTTGACCTCATGGTCTTGATGAAGCCATGTAGCTATGGGGAACTTGTGATCCTTTTTGGAATTTCTTTATATATCAACGACTAGCTCCCTGTTTGTCTGAAATAAAAGGGAGAAGAATAAATTGTAAACCTTTTTTGTAACTACATGTACACAGCAATAAACCCTTTTAGAAACAAATATTGATTCGTTTTTTTATATTACATAACAAAGCATTTGTTAACATAACAAGATAAAAGAAAGTCAATAGATATCCAATGATTATGATTAATGTGTTCATATTTAAATAATTGTTATACTCTTCAATAGCAAAGCTGATATAACATTTTTTTTTTTACAACTTATGGATACATATCTATACTATTTATATTCAGACATATATAAATGGGTGACTGGGGAGTGACCGTAAATAGCAGATCTTCAAGCACACAATGCCTCGCAATGCCAGTACAGAGTGAAAGAAAGGTCAAGTTTACTAAGTATCGAGTAAGTGGTTAAATGTCTGAAAATACACGAATCCAACATGGGCTGATGATGCTGTCAAATAAGTATGATGAAGCCATAGCCATGAATAGCCCTTCGGCTGAAGAGGAAACTCAGAGAGTGTAAATGGAACAAAATGATATAATTTGTTCCATTTGTACACTCTGAGTTAAATTAACATTGATTTTACAATATAAATTGGGGTCTCAGAGATAGAAATGCCATTAAATGAGTGTCCGTAGCCTAAAGCATGTCAAACTGGGGGTCCTTGAAATTAAAATAGTTGAGAATCATTGCTATAGTCATAACAAAACATCTCTTAAGGCCCATTCCCACTGGGCCAGATAACAGATAAAAAAAATCTCTTTCTCCAGATATTTTTCCATTCAAAGTGGATGGTAGATACAGATAAAAAAAAATATCTGCCGCAGATATTTCTTTTATCTGTGTCAGATATTTTTTTTATCTGTATCTACCATCCACTTTGAATGGAAAAATATCTGGAGAAAGAGATTTCTTTTTATCTGTTATCTGGCCCAGTGGGAATGGGCCTTTATGGGGGGTCTCTCTCTGACATATCTTTTAAAATGGGGGTCCGCGGGCTAATAAGGGTCATGACATGAAAAACTTTGAGAAGCACTGCACTGTGTGTGGCAAGGCAATGGTGCAGCCAAGTGGTGGAACTATGCAATAACATCCCCATGTGTTTGTTCTAGGTTTGTCCCTCACTTGTTCCTGTCAGTAAGCAGTGACTGAACTGAACAAGCTCCTCCTCTCATCTCCGTCTCTCTCCGGCTTTGTGCTCAGTGCCGAACCCACGCTGCAGCTACCTTCTCCTGGACACCCGGAGCTGCCAAACACCGCAAAATGGCCCTCCACGTACCCAAAGCCCCGGGCTTTGCCCAGATGCTGAAGGACGGTGCTAAGGTGAGGCTCGGCGGCAAAGCTGAAATGAGTAAACAAAGTCTAAAACGAGATATTTGTGAGCTATAGCTACTTAGCTAGCATCATGAGGAGGAAGCAGCACTGTCATCATGTGGGAGAGTTCTAGAAGCACCGCTAGGCCGCTCAACCTGTCGGCATGCAGGACCAGCCTCTAGTAGTCGGCCAACCGCTGTCTTCATTGTACCTATGGGAATGGAAGAATATGTTTACGGAGCGCACACGTATGGACATTATTATATGCCGTTAAATCCAAGACAGCAGCACGTACACTACACGCAGCTAGCCATTGCGTTGTAGACAGGGATACACCCATAACCCATTGTACACAAATCTGAGCCATCACACTCTGATCATTAGCATCTTTCAAAATTAATGTTTCTCAGTCTCAGAAGTTGGGTCAATTTGATTTAAGCCCAATCTAAGACTGCAGAAATTCCCATTTGTTGTTGCTACTGACCTTAATTGTACTTTTTCGTGCTAGATTAGACACTACAATAATAAGCGCAGTGAGGCGTTGGCTAGCCCCTTTCGGAACCCTGTGTACCCTTTCTTTTTGTTGTATTTGGGTAGCTCTGGTCCATAGCGTTAGTGGAGTTCTCCCTAACGCTATGTTCCTCTTCCTCCGTATTCCTTGGCAAAACCGGAAAACCCCGCCGTCTGGTCCAAAAATAACAAAAACTGTTTCGCCCCTCATCAAACCAAAGGTATCAGTGGACAGTTGAAAGCTTACTCTACTTAGTGGACGAGGTCTGAGCCCCCCACCACACGATTAAAATACATTTCTAGGGCAAAATGAAAAATATTCCACCGGATGGAGACGCTCTTCTTCGTTTTTACGAAACAGCGCTTCCAACGTCACAGAGTTGAATAACACCCAGTGAGACTAATGCTCTGTGTAAGTCGGTCCTCTGACCTGCGCGGCAGTAGTGAGTTGGAACCTTGATGGCGACGACAAATAGTGAAAAACGAGAAGAAATGGAGTTTCCATCCGGTAGAATATTTTTCATTTTGTCCTAGAAATGTATTTTAATCGTGTGGTGGGGGGCTCAGCCCGCGTCCACTAAGTAGAGTAAGCTTTCAACTGTCCAATGATACCTTTGGTTTGGTGAGGGGCGAAACAGTTTTTGTTATTTTCGGAACAGACGGCAGGGTTTTCCGGTTTTGCCAAGGAATACGGAGGAAGAGGAACATAGCGTTAGGGAGAACTCCACTAACGCTATGGACCAGAGCTAGTATTTGGGATGATAGTGTGTATGTATGATACTTGTCTGGCAACGCGAGCCGTCGCGAGGCTAGGATGATACACGTTCTGAAATGGGCTATGAATGCCTAAATAACCACCAGTACACATCATAATGTGACTTCATTATAAAGGTGTAATTACACTACCAATCTGAAAGAGTGTCTTCTCCTGTCATTCTCAGACCTTTTACAATCTACAGTGTAAAACCCCTCTTGAGTTAAGACCTGTAAGGGTCCATTTGATTCCCATAGCTGATGACTCCCTGGAAACCACTCAAGGACCCCTGGGGGTCCCCGGACACCACGTTGAGAACCAGTGTTCTATGGCACATTTTGTGACATTTCCTTGCCTATATTGATTGATTGTGTCTTTGCTTATTTCAGCACTATTCGGGACTTGAGGAAGCAGTCTATCGTAACATCGGCGCCTGCAAAGAGCTGGCTCAGACCACACGAACAGCTTATGGGCCAAATGGTAAATGTCATACATTTTATAAGCTCTGCTGCCCCGTGACAAGCTACATTTCTGATAGGAAAGTGATTTGCAAAAACGTATTTTGTGAAGCCCACTTGATGCTTGATTTTATAATGCATGTTGTTGTTCCAGGCATGAACAAAATGGTGATCAACCACTTGGAGAAGTTATTTGTCACCAACGATGCTGCCACCATCCTTAGGGAACTCGAGGTGAGGCTATCCGCAGTATTTGTTCAACACATGTCTCAAATGCAAATAAGATTCAACAACTTAATTATCCTCTCGCGTGTCATTTACAGGTGCAGCATCCAGCTGCCAAGATGATCGTGATGGCCTCCCACATGCAGGAACAGGAGGTTGGCGATGGGACTAACTTTGTCTTGGTGTTCGCTGGTTCTCTGTTGGAGCACGCAGAAGAGCTACTCAGAATGGGTCTGTCTGTGTCTGAGGTAAGTTATACTCAAAGCCAGTATCTCTAGACTTCAGTGTTTCCCATACATACAGTAGCTCCTGGATGAAATGCCTTTTGTGGAAACACATCGAAATATCCAATAGACCTGACCGACCTGACATTTGAAATGACATACTCACAACAACAATACAGTTATGAAACAAAGCACAAATGTAAAAAAATGATACAGCTGGGGTAAA
The DNA here is from genome assembly GCF_963921795.1 of Nannobrachium achirus. Classification (NCBI taxonomy): domain Eukaryota; kingdom Metazoa; phylum Chordata; class Actinopteri; order Myctophiformes; family Myctophidae; genus Nannobrachium; species Nannobrachium achirus. Next base: position 20,687,642 of record NC_137826.1, read on the forward strand.
TGTGGAATTAAAATGGGAATAAAGTACCAGAAACCAAGGAGCTTTAGTGATACTACAGCACTCTTGCTTGGCCCTTTGCACTTGGACCGCCCAGGAATTGTGTGTTCTGTATTGTATATTGTTTGTTTAATTTTGACCTACACTGTAGTCTGTCCTACAATATCACTAACCTAATATACAAATGATGAGGTATGATGTATGCTTAGCCTCCCTATCCCCATTTGTCTTGTAGGTGATTGAGGGCTATGAGATGGCATGTAAGAAGGCACTGGAGCTCCTGCCAGACTGTGTGTGTGCTTCAGCCAAGGACCTCCATGACTTAACTGAGGCCACATCCCTGATCCGCCCAGCCGTCATGAGCAAACAGTATGGCAACGAAGACTTCCTTGCCAACCTCATTGCCCAGGCCTGTGGTGAGTCGGCAAAATATTCTTTATTTAGAAATTAATTGAGGAAGAATTGCTTGAAAAGTATCCAGAAAATTATTGATGAAACGAAAAAGGTTAATTTGATTACATGATCTTGGTGGCAACAAAATGTTTTCATTTGCACCTAATTCTTAATTATTATATATATCTCTCCCCCCATTGCTGCAGTTTCCATTTTCCCTGAATCCGGCAATTTCAATGTTGATAGCGTCAGAGTATGCAAGATCTTGGTGAGTGTGCCATTGTAGACTTGCAGACGATCACAAATAATCTGCGTGAGTGTTGGCTTCCTCTAAATCTCTATCTGTGGTGTCTTAGGGTTCTGGGTTGAATGCCTCCACCATGCTGCACGGCATGGTGTTCAAGAAGGAGGCAGAGGGAGACGTCACATCAGTAAAAGATGCCAAGATTGCTGTTTTCTCCTGCCCATTTGATTGCATGGTGACAGAGACCAAGGTAAGGAAGGTTCCAATAATTTTCTAGTGTTTCACAACACTAAAGCCACATTTTACCTTTTGCATACATTTCTGTTGACAGTGGCATGTCGAGGGGGTGGCCTGGGATCATTACACACTTTGTGCTTTCGGAAATGCCTAACATGGCTAACATGTGACACCATTAACCAAAAGCACAAAATATATAAGATAACAATGGCGGTCTAATTAAGTTTCATTTCAAAATGTGATGGTTGTTGTGGCTTCTTTGCTACTCTAGAGTATTCAAATTAAACAAACCCAAATCTACCTGTAAAGAAACCGGTTATAATCGTGTTTATACATGGGATTAAACATTAATTTCAATGCATTTCAAAAAACAATAATAGAAAATGAATAAATAATTATGTTCTGAAATCAGAGCAACATATATACAAACACATTGAAATCTTAAATATTTAGGGTGCCACACAGACTCGTGTTGCCATTGGTAGGTGTGTTTATCGTTTAAATTAAACGTGAACACTTCCATAGTTTTGCTATAACTAACGTAGATTACTGCCAAGGCTTTTTCCTATTGTATTTACCTGGTTTTCGGAGGCTCCGTGCACGCAGCTCGTGTCCTTTGTGCGTGCAGGGGTTCCTGTTCACGGCCACCGAACGTCTCTTCTTTCACGCGGAGAAGAAAAATACACCGCGATGATCTGTGTGTACGTTATGGTGCATAGAAAACAGGCCTTTTTGACGCGCGATATGGGAAAAGAGATATATGCATTTTTCTGCTGGCAGGATGAATACAATTCAATGGACGCCGGATGTAGTATTTTGTGAGGCATCATGGGAAACTGAGTCTTTTCCCTCACTCCCGGCCACAGTAGCGCGGGGGCTATTGGTTACCATATGAGTTAACACGTGTGGAACGTGTCACTCCAGGTGTTAATATTGTACTGAACATGCTGTCAATTTGTCCATGTCTTAGGGTACAGTATTGATAAAGAGTGCTGAGGAGCTGATGAACTTCAGTAAGGGGGAGGAGGACATGATGGAGGCACAAGTGAAGGCGATCAAAGAAGCCGGTGCCAACGTGGTGGTGACTGGAGGCAAGGTGGCTGATATGGCTCTGCACTATGCCAATAAGTACCAGCTCATGGTGGTCAGGTAAGAGAAATATGACATATCTGAAATGTTAGTGATCAAACCAGATGGATGACTTGATCCAAATCAGTAGCATCTTCCAAAGTGTCACTTGACCATTTATAAGAAACCTTTCTTATACCAGTTATGTATGTTATGTTATATTATATAATTATGTTCTGCTTTTATCATTTGTCCTGTGTATCAATTTTGAATAGCTTTTCTTTAATTTATATTTGTGTCATTTTTAGTTAAACTAGTTTTAGATATCAAATCAACTACAACTTCATTTATATATAAATAAAAGTGCCTTAAAGGAAACACATTTTCTTGTAGATCCTTCTGAGTGTCCATTTGTTTTGTTGACAGCACATGAAACCGAGTATGAGTTGTGTGAGTGCTGATAAATGCACATTTCAAAATAAGTTTGCAGTAACCTTATGAGACACTGCAGCCCTTCTTAGTAAATCCCAAAATAGCCAATCTACAAGCTCAGCATGATTAGCTTGGTCACCACACTGCTGCATAACTAAGTATACGTCTGGCATAACTCACTCTTTTATGTCCCCCTCCAGGTTGAACTCTAAATGGGACCTCAGAAGGTTATGCAAAACAGTCGGGGGTATTGCACTTCCCAGGCTGGTGAGTTCTCAAGAGTCTTGTCTGTGTTAAAATATTACAATAACGGCAATACCCAAGACAAACTCACCTTTTTTTCTAACTATGGCAATGGCAGTGATGCAGCACAAATGAATCCATTTGATTTGGTATTGTGGCTCTCAGTACCATGTTTACCAAACCCTTTACTAGCAATCTTTAATTTCAATTTCTTTAAATAAATAAAAAATAAACTGCTAATTAAACTTGATGAAATTGCAATGTATTTAAACAGTAATACATTGAAGGTAATTTACGAGATATTAGCAATGTTGTGCCAGTGCCAATATCACAGCCGTAAACCACTAATGTAAATGAGGTGGTTGCGTTCGTTAATGCTGTTATTGGAATATATTGGCACTCATCAGAATGCCTCTCAGTCAGTCAGAATGTGAGGTTCCAACTGGTATGATAAGTATTAGCCATGTTTGACATGAGTTTTGCTGTGTTGCAGACCGCTCCTACTCCAGAGGAGATGGGTCACTGTGACAGTGTCTACATTTCAGAGGTGGGAGACACGCAGGTGGTCATCTTCAAACATGGTAAGAATCTCAGGCCTAATTTTTTCAGAAGCCATTGCACTTTTCTTCTTTTTTTTTTTTTTTTTTAACACATTCTAAACTAGTAAGACTCCTCGGGGTGACATAAGATCGGTCGCACCAATTCTTGGCCATTTGGCCAGTGATGTATATCGGACCAGTTACCCATATATGAGATCCATGTACTGTATATAGTACATCCCCTTTATGCCCATACATGGAGATCCTATCTGAACCAGCCACACAGATATGGGCCATGTCTTGGCCTTCTGGCGTGGCCAGTGATATATATATCGATGACATCAGGGATCTTCATATATGGGCATAAAATGGATATGGACTTTTACATAGGTGATGTCAACTTTGATATCACGTGTGTAGAGGTGAACCGATTGATCGGTTCCGATATCAGATCGGCCGATCAAGGCCATATCGGTTTTGATCGGTGTTTCCATAATTGGATCAAAGCGAGCCGATCAAGGGATTGAAGCAAAAGGGACGTTGACGTTGGATTCACGTGCGCGTTGTGCATGCGTGCTTCTGACGAAGGAGAGCTCTGTTCTCCTCTCTTCTCTTGTGTGTGTGTGTGTGTGTGTGTGTGTGTGTGTGTGTGTGTGTGTGTGTGTGTGCGTGCGTGCGTGCGTGCGGCTCCATGTTCACTTCTGTCTGTGAGCCACTTAATCCCCCCCCTCCTCCCACACCACACACAGACATGCACCGAAGAAAGGGGGACAGAGTGAGATGAAAGTTGTTTGTTTTAAACATATTGGATACACCATTGGAATAGTAGCCTACTTCTACCTTTGTAGGTGTTGACTTCTCAAAGTAAAATCCACGATTTGAGTGATCAGATGAATGCGTTTTCAGCTGTGTTGGGTTAACGAGGCTCCGCTCGTGTCTCTCTCTCTCTCTCTCTCTTTGGGTTAACGAGGCTCCGCTCGTGTCTCTCTCTCTCTCTCTCTCTCTCTTTGGGTTAACGAGGCTCCGCTCGTCTCTCTCTCTCTCTCTCTCTCTCTCTCTCTCTCTCTCTCTGCGACGTGAGAGAAGAGAGAGAGGCTGTAACGTTGATGTTAAACTTAATTCCAAAAAACATAATTCCAAAGTCATTGGAGGACAACAGTTGGAGGTAGTTGTTGTCGATCTAAGGATAACGTTTGTAGTTCCCTTATATAGTTTAAAACAGTCATTTCCACAGGTGCTAACCGTTAGCACTAGATGTAAGGAGGATGACGCGTTGCCATTTAGTTTCTGCGACAGAAACAAGCAAACAGGTCTATAAAAAGTGTTGCCATATCCTGTTTTTTCCAGCAAACAGGTCTATAAAAATAAAAAACTGGGAAGGTCAGTCAAACAGAAATGTTGTTGTCTGATATTGTTTAAGAACAGTGGTTCTCAAACATTTTCATGCCAAGAGCAAGGACCCCAAATATGTATATAGTGTACAGAAAATCTTAAGGGCCTATTTGGCCTATTATTGTTGCTATTAACCATTATAGCCAAATAACCTTGAAAATAATGAAGGATAGACAATATTGCCACTGTCTTTATGAGAAAACCTTTTTGTTTTGTTTTTCTTGAGGAGGAATTTTCCTAGGACTAAAATGATTTACGATAATATATCATATTGAGAATCGAATCAAATCATGACCTTAAAATATAAAGTTGAATTGAATTGATATATACAATGTCAATGTTGTGTAAGAGGAATCATTAAATATATAAATGCTCCGACAGTGACACAATAGAAGAATTTATGGATTTCACGCTGTGATCGATCGGTAATATCGGTGGTAATATCGGTGCTTTGATCGATCGGTAATATCGGTATCGGCAGATATTGATTCCAGCTGATCGGTGATCGGTATCGGCCCCAAAAAACCTGATCGGTGCATCTCTACACGTGTGATATCACTGTGATGTGTCAAGGGAACCAACCCATAGACTGTAAAAATGTGTACACACACGTCTACACGGACAAGCTGTGTGACATTTCTCACGATAAACAATTATCGTTAACAGAGAAAGAGGATGGAGCCATCTCCACACTGGTGATCAGAGGGTCCACTGACAATCGGATGGACGACATCGAGAGGGCCATCGATGATGGCGTAAACACCTTCAAGGTCCTCGTCAGGGTAAGTCCCTTTTCACAAGGACACATGCAGCATTGTAATCGGATCATTTAGGCCTGAACACATTATGACGCTAATATTGTATGCTTTAAATATAAAAAAATAGCAGATATACAAGCTCACAGCGCGGCACCGAGTGCCGCGCTGCAAGCTTGTAGATCTGCTATTTTTGAAAAATCGTGAAAATTTGAATTTTGACCCGATTCTATAAGTGTCTTTTGAATCCTTCTAAAGTTTTTTTTGTTTCTATGTCAGCAATCTGGCCAGCCATCGTCAAAGAAAAGGTCCTTTTCACTTAACTAGAGCTCAGTTAGTCTGTTCTTGAGAGACTACTATGTCAGTGGTGCTCAAACCTTTTCATGTGAAGGACCCCCAAAATGATATTTATTTGGCCACGGACCCCCATTTCAAAATATCTAGTTCCAGGGACCACCCAGAAGCAAAATTTGAGTTACAAACGTTCGCTTTGAAAATACATATATTCAAAGATTTGCACACATTTTCACGACTTTTTCAAAAATAGCAGATCTACAAGCTCGCAGCGCGGCACTCGGTGCCGCGCTGTGAGCTTGTATATCTGCTATTTTTCACTGGTTAAAGCATTCAATAATTCTAGGCATAAATGGGTTAACAATCAATGCAACCGGTATGGGGTAGGTTTCATTTTATTGTGGTCTTATCTTATCCTAGCCCACTTATTTTGGTGCTGTATTGGTAGAATAGTGTTAAACAGAAGGTGAACAATGGAAAATGTTTCACTAAAATGGCATCTCTGACTCCTAAACATGGTTAACCTTATTTCCCTTCTCTAGGACAAACGTCTGGTACCTGGGGCTGGAGCTACTGAGATTGAGCTGGCCAGACAGATTACATCATATGGAGAGGTACGCAGAATTGATTGTATCCACTGATATAGTCTTAAGTTTACATTTATTGTATGAATGGGTGGAGGTGTATGATATTATAATATTGTCTTGGGTAGAACCAGATATAATATTGTAAAGGGCCGTTCACACCAAGAAATAACTATAACTAACTATAAATATGTAGTTCTAACTTAAATAGCCTGAATAGAAGACCACAACCATAGCGACAAGGATGGCGGTAAACAATATGGTTTGGATCACTCCGAGTGATTTGATGAACATTAGAAAAACTGGCAGCCAATCAAAATCCACCAGAAGGACATCTGTGATGCAGGCTGTTTTGTTATAATTTAGTTTACGGAGATTTAGTAGATGATTATGAATGGCTAACGTTAGTGGTAGGCTCGCTGGTATTGTGGAGTGGATGCTCACACAATTAGTTATTGTTTTAGTTATTTGAACAACCCTTAAGAATGGGAAGAGCTTGCACATTGATGGACATTTTACTGGTCATCTCTTTTGGTTATATTATGGTTGGTCGTCGGTGCTTAAGTTCAGTGTAAAGTTTAAGGATAGACACAAAATGGTGAGGGTCAAGGTCAGATGTTGCGTAATGACTTATGTCCAAGGAAATGGTCCGGATAACAAGTATTGCTACTCAGTGTTTGTATGTATTTAAGTAAGCCATGTTTTTACATTTTGCTTCAGCCTAAATAAACCAGCTGAACGGTTGCATTTCCTGCTCAGTAATAATAAACTATTTGCTGTGTCCACCAACATTTCCTCTGTCTCCTCCGTCTCCCTAGTCATGTCCGGGTCTGGAGCAGTATTCCATTAAGAAGTTTGCTGAAGCCTTTGAGGCTGTGCCCCGCGCCCTGGCAGAGAACTCTGGTGTCAAGGCCAATGAGCTCATTTCTAATCTATACGCCTCACATCATGAGGGAAACAAAAACATGGGCTTCGATATTGAGGTACGTGTACTCCCGGTGCATTAGTGCAGATGTTTCAATCATGTTGCATACGGCGGGAATTACACTCAAGTTAGGAATTCACTTTGCTGTTAATGTTGTCTGAGAAATTTTGCATTTTTCACATGGAAAATACTTGATATCTCGTTGTTTAAAGGTTGCATACATTTTATTTTAAACCCTATGACTAATTGTGTGTATATATAATGTGTAATTATGTCTGCAGGGAGAAGGTCCTGTCCTGAAGGACATGCTAGAAGCTGGTATCCTGGAACCTTACCTGGTCAAATTCTGGGGCATGAAATTGGCTACCAACGCTGCCGTCACAGTTCTGAGAGTGGACCAGGTGGGTGCCCACTCATACATGTACTGTACACACAGACACTACAGTATGTGCAAACTCAAAACACGACTTGGTGTTTTCACTGATTTGTTTTAATGTTTGCGCTATTGAATTTCTATTCTCTATGACCATATTTCATTGCTGTTGCTTACTTTTCATGTAAGGAGCATGATCCGTGAGCACAATGCAAGGTATTGATAATACAATTTAGGATTTTAGCAGGTGCTCTTATCGAAGGGTAAGATGAGTTAATGGCATCAACCCTAGTCAACAAACGACGGGGTAAATGGTTGTATAAATGGAATGCTACAAAGTAACTACTGTAGGATACCAGGTAAACCTTATTTATCTGTCTAAACAATGCCATCTACCATACTTGGCTACTGTGGACAAGCAAACAGTTACTTCTAAGTCCAATACATGTGAACAAGTAACCAACCAACATACATCTGCATAAAATAATTAGCATCTATGAAAACAAAAGGCAATGAGAAAGACTGAGGTGAGGTAGAGATACATTTCTTTTTTTTAAATTAACCCAAAGTGAACCAAATTCCTTTTTTAAACCAACAAGCACTAGTATGAAAGGCTGTTCATGTACGCTGTTATGTATGTATATGATCAGATCATCATGGCCAAGCCCGCAGGGGGACCCAAGGCTCCCAAACAGAGAGGCCACTGGGACAAGGATGACTGGGATGAGGCGCCCGATAAGTTTGAGACTCACCATTAAGAGTGTGCACAAACACACACCACCCTCTCTCTCAGCAGGTGCTGGAATGTGTGTGCGTTTGAAACCGGGCCAAAATGCTGCACCAATATACTGACATAACTCAGACACTCTGAGTGAAATGGTGTTCCAACTGACTGCCTGTATCTACTAACATAAGTTTGTACTGTATGCGTGTGACGCTAAACTCGGCTCTATGGTGTTTTTTTTTCCCCCAGTGTTTTCAATGCTGTTTTAATATGCACGAGGTGTGTCACTGACATGAGACTAAATCACTTCCAGGTCCTGCACAGAACTCTGAATGGTGTGACTGCATGATGCATGTATTCAGAGATCTGTTTTAATTGTAATGATTACAGTTGGATACAGAAGTTGAAGAAATGGAAATATTTCGAGTTTCAGTATAATCCACTGTAAAATCAAAGAAGATACCTGAGCGAATGAGAGATGCAAAATATATTAAATATAACCTTCTGGGAACTGTATGAAGGCTCTTCCTGCCGTGGTCTTGAGTTGTACCTTACCTCGGGTGGCGATTATTTGTTGCTAAAGATAAAGGTTGATAAAATATAAAGTTTTTTTTTTTTTTTAAGTTATCTTTTAAGCTTCTATTGTCACTTCATCTCACACAGTATGGGGTTGTTACTTGGATTCATTTGTGCGTCATTTAAGCCTAATTTATACTTTTTTTGCACAACAGTGAAAATAGCTGATACTTTGTATATTTTGAGGTTTTACCAGTTATAGCCAGCAGCGTGGATCCCCCCCGAAAAAAAGCTTTCTACTTGGAAAACATTGTTTGATTGTTCTCTCTCTTCTTAGATAATCATGGCCAAACCAGCAGGGGGACCCAAAGCGCCCAGCCAGGGAAAGAAGGACTGGGATGAGGAAGACTGAACTTGAGCCCCTGTAATCTCCCACCCTACCCGCACAAGAGCAACCAGTCCTTGTATCAAAAACACCCTTTTTTTTCTACTTGTTTATTTAAGGCCCAGCTAGTTGGTTTTGTTTTGTAGCTGTGGCCATGCATTTGCTTTGCAAAGAAAGATGATGTTAAAAAAAATGTAATGATGGCACTGTCTGGATTTTTATGTTCTGAGTCCCAAATAATAAAAGGCACTTGAGCTGTCATCATGTTTTGTTTATTTTCAAATGCACAGTATTATAATTCATTTATTACAATGTTCTGAATTGACGCCAGCTTATACTAGCGCACACTTGACTTGACCCTTCATAAGTAACTTGCTCTTAACTGATGTTCAGGTACAGGCCTTTAGAGCAGTGGTTCCCAAACTTTTTAGCTCGAGACTCAAAAGAGAAATTAGACTTTTGCCCAGGACCCAAACTTGTGAAAATGGCATATCTACAAGCTTACAAGCTTGTAGATCTGTTATTTTTACTATTACTTAAATGTCTATTAATCGAAATGATTTGATTTTCTGATTTTATTTATGAAATACTTCTGAAGATGTTGGAATTGCTGTTTGGAGAAGTTGTGTTTTAAACCCTTTTGAAATAAGCAATGAAGCGATTTGTCAGTATGAACTACTTTAGGCCTACTAAACTCATTATTAGACTTAACAGGACATCCTCCCTAAGTGTATGTATGATGTGGAAGGAAACAAACTCCTGCAGGACAGGAAACTGGACTGATTTGTTTTTATTGAAGGCACATTAACATGATTTCTTTAAATTGGGCAGTATTTGGAAGACTGCTATTACAATGTCTGTACATGCTTCAGCTTTGAATAATTATTCAACTTTAAAGGGATCATAACAAAATGTAAAACCATAGAAAGTGGTTAGGCCTAGTGAGGGCTATAAAATAAAGCAGCTACAGATACCCTATGTTGCAAGAGATAATGGAGAAAAACAAATTTGAAACTAGGGGGAAATATAATTATTTTATAATTGCAATGAAAAATTACTCCTCATCCTCTCTTTCTAGATTCACCAACCACCACAGTTTGTTTTCCAATGTTTGCACTGACTGCAGTATGCACATGCAGCAAACAACACAGCAAACTGATTTGTTATTTGTAGCCTATAATTTATTAGCGACAGAAGATTCTGTCTGATGATGACAAAACAAACAACTACCCTCCTAGCCTACACTTTGTTAAAATATACACTACTGTAGGTCTATATTTAAACAAAGTGTATGTGACCTTTGCCATGGAAATCGTTGTTGGCAAATGTTTAATTTTCGACACTAATGATGATGCGTGTCTGTCGAGTGTTCGCGCATGCCTGTCTTGCCAGTGCCGTGCGTGTGCACGCCACCGCTAAACCTAAACCAACAGAATGAGTTTACGCTTTCATTGGCCGACAAAGATGTGGGCGGACTTGGCGCTGTGGGTGCACGGCGTTGCAGGGAATCGGGGATTAACTTGTTTATGTCGCCATATCTCACACAGACAGAGTCAGTTTATACACGACAAGACTGTTGAAAGGGGGGAATTATAACACTTAAATGAATAGAGAGTAGCAGCCAGTAGTAGAGTTTGAACACACATCCATCTATGATCCATCCGTAAACAAACAGGTGAACGAACCCGTGTGTCGTGCCGTGCCGTGCAGAACATATCCGTGCAGGGAGACTGACGCTAGCGCTGCATGGACGACCAGATGAGATAAGAGGACGACATAAGATTGATGATCACCCGGCGGACACAGAAATGGGGGCCGAAGCCAGCAGGAGCAGGAAGGTGAGTGCAGTGCGGCTCTGCGAGCTGCATGCGTGTGACGCACGTAATGGGGATCCCCATATGGAGACCACTCCCGTTACTTAGGACCGTTACATTACGCGGTGATCCTGATTCCTGAAAGATAAACAATGCAATAACAGTGTTATATCAATTATCAACCCCATTCAGAGATCTTTGAACACTGAAACCTTTATGATGATGATAAGGCTTTATCATCATCATGAATTAATAAACGCACAGATTTCGGGGAATTCATTAATCTATTGCCAGCGGAGAGCTTAACTAAATAATAGGGGCATTTGTACAGTGTGTGTATTGATGTTACAGCGTTTGGCAATAATTATGCTGGACACATCTTATCTTGCATGGATGATCACACACGCATGACGCATCTTTGCATCCAACACAACGCAGAAAATCTGTTCTGAATCTGTTGCCCAGGGTAGGGTGGGGGGGCAGAGTGAGTGACAGTCACTCATTTTGGAATCTGAATGGATGTAGGGCACAAGCTTTTCTTCCTAAATAGTCAAGTACTTGTGGGTTGCGGACACATTTGTAATGGGTCCCTTTTTGTTTCCTACATTTTGTTTTTAATTATTATTAGCATTTGTTTCGCATGAAAAACATTCCTTGGGCTAAAAACGGACCCCAAAAGACTGAAAACTGATGACTCATCACTAAACCACCCAGACAGCACAGCGGCGTCGCGCCTATTTAGCTTCGGCGGACAGCGCGAGTTGGACGCAATGGGTCTCATTGGACCTCGCTACGTCCGCTACGTCCGCGCTGTACAGCAGCGCTGTGTGATGCTCATTGGGAAGATGCATTTGCTACGTCGCTGGCGATGCGGCAACGACATATCTACGCTCTCTGCGCGATATTAATGCCTACGGTTGGACGCTTATTCTCCCTCCCCCCTCTCTTCTCCCTCCCGTCACCCCTTCTCCCCTCCCCTCACGCTCCCTTCTCACCCCATCCATTCTACACTTGCAAATGATGTTACTATGGTTTGTATTCTTACCTGCTAACTGCTGTCCTTACTGGCTGCTGCACCTGGTAATGGAAGACTTTCCTATGTTCAGTTAAAACGCAACCATAAAAACCCTAATAAAAAGGGGCATTGTTGTGTCTGTGAAAAATCAGACCATCACGTACTTCCTAATAAACTTTACTTAACTCCAAGTGCAGAGCAGCACCAACAACAGCAGTGTGAAAACGTACATCAATCAATCCCAGAGCATCACAACAGGGCAGGCAAAGCTAGTCAACAGAAGCACACATCAAACTGAGGATCTAAACATAACAGTGAGACATGATGCAGTATTAAATATTTCATATTTATTTAACTGTTATTGTATATGCAGCAATAAACCTTCAAGCAATTAATAGAAAACAGATAGGCCTACATTTAAAATTGCCCTATTAAAGTTCCTATCACACAAAAAATTGAAGGACCCCCGGTAGTAAATCTGAGGACCCCCTGTTGAAGACCCCTGATATAAGTTCACAAAAATTTGAAGGACCCCCGGTAGTAAATCTGAGGACCCCCTGTTGAAGACCCCTGATATAAGTTAAAAACTCAGTATTCAAACATTTATGTACCAGAACAAATGTAGGCTATATACCATAATTATATATAATGCACTTGACCATTTACAACCAAATTTGAATGGACCAAGAACTCTTCACTGAGAGTAAAAACATTCACTGAAAAAGTAGGCCTTATGTTGGTGAAATGATCAGGCCATCACAGTTTCCCAATGAATTTACTTAGCAAGCAGCAGCAACATGAGAACGATATGACTGACTAATCGATCCCCCAAAAAACCCACAGAGCAGAATAGAACATCAGTCAGTAAGACATAACACGCACCTTGGGTTTATGAAAGGCGCTATATAAATGCAAGTTATTATTATTATTATTATAACAGGCCTAGTAGTCGTAACATTATTAAATTAACTGAAAAATTATGCATATATTGTGTACTAGCAGTAGCTCATTAGGTGTTTAAAATGTTTGTTTAAACAGTTCCTCATTTTGCTGTGGGCCGCTTGGCAACCCCTCCAGGACCACTGCATGTCACCGGACCACCAGCCACATTTTGAGAACCACTTCCTTACGATATTCACACAAAGAATACAGCCTGTTCTAAATGAAATGATCAAATATCTATAATGTCTATAATAGACACACAAATTACCTTAAGTATTCTGTCCTCCCTTATTTAAATTATTTATTTACCCAAGCACTGCCTGGGTTCAGTTGCTGGTTAATTACAACATATAGCCTTCTGTGAGCCCATCATTATGAGGGTAAATTCTTGACTGTCATTTGTGGATTTAAATAATGTTCCTGGGTCAGTAGCTACTGTCTACCCCTGATGTATTATCCTCATATCTCCATATTTCAAGAAAATATTTCAGTAAAAGAATGACCTGCTAAATCATATACAACTATACGGTATACACAAAGCCAGCACAGTCTGTGTCTCCGGTCATACACAGCTTGTTAGCCATGGCGGGCCAGAGCTCGGCCCTGGAAGACTGCAGGGGGGCTTGCAGCACTGCATGCTGCGGTAGTCGTCCATGTGTTGATGGGGCGCACAAGCTGGATCTTACCGAGAACGCGAGCCGTCACAGAACCAGGGGCTGAGGGCCAGCTGCACACGGGTGCAGACCGTGTGCAGGCTGATGAATGTCTGGGGGAACGCAAACGCCACACACGCACACACACTCACCCACAGATGCACACACACAGAGAGAACAGCGATATTTAATTATCTGGATAAAATAAAGAGTTAAATGGCTCTATATTGTGATAGTGATAGGCATTAATACAGAGAGCATTGATGGACTTAGCAGCATGTGTGTGTGTTTGTGTGTGTGTGTGTGTGTGTGTGTGTGTGTGTGTGTGTGTGTGTGTGTGTGTGTGTGTGTGTGTGTGTGTGTGTGTGTGTGTGTGTGTGTGTGTGTGTGTGTGTGTGTGTGTGTGTGTGTGTGTGTGTGTGTGTGTGTACCTGATAGATGTGGTTGAGTTTGAAGTATTTGAGAAGCAGCAGCTGCAGCAGGATGGCAGAGATGGCCTTCACGATGATCTCTTTGTGGCGATTGACATCAACACAGAGTTTCATGCTCTGCACATTGTGGTTCTGCAGCCACAAATACATGTTCCCATAAGTTCTACAGTTTCACTGGGATTGTGAGTGCATCACATTATCAACAGACACATTAACAACCATTTAGGCTTGAGGCTGATTCTAAAACACCTTCTAAAGCCTGACCTAAGTTTTCTGAAACTTCAAATAGTATTAAAAATTACAAAAACAAATGTTGCTACATACTGGACAGTACATGTACTACACAACAATGTGTTGCCATCCATAATAGGTTAAATCCATAAAAGACTGTGTCACCACTTTAACCATTATTTTTTGGCTACTGGTATTCAAAAATAGCAGATCTACAAGCTCATATCTGGGGGTCCCTGCACAACATATTTTGATATGGGGGTCAGCGGCAAAATACATATAATTGTGGGGATCCTTGACATGAAAAGGTTAAAACTACATTAGGCATTTAGAAGAAATTAAAAGAAAGGTCCAGCCAAGTTTGTGTTTACATATTCAGATCTTTGAGCAATGAAGGATTTAAGTTATAACAATAATTTGTTGAATTAATACTAAGGAGTACTTTGCTCGTGTCGTTTCAATCACACCCAAAACTATGTCTTGAATGCCATGGCCTCTTATATATTATTATTGCTTTAATTATTAAATTGCAAGGAGCTCTCTGCTGAAACAGCCTAGGTGCCCAGACGGCTACGCCAGCTGTCTGTGAATTTCCGTTTTAATCACCTGACTTTAGGAGCCCAGGGCAGCCCCTTGGGGAAGGACACCCTCTCTGACAGACCTTGTCCCTCTCCAGGGGGAATGGCTCTGCCTCTATGGAGTTGTCATTGTTGTCATCTTCATCCTCGCGGGGGGTCGTCGGCCTTGTAAGGGTCTTTCTCGTTGAACGCGTCCAGGTTGTCTTGCTTTATCAGGGACTGTAATTCCAGAGGACAAGGTGGCGATGAGCACTGAAAACAGCCTGACGACATGTCATCAAAGCATGCGAGGCAGGTGCACAAATTAACAGAGCAGTTCACCCCAAAACATGACTTGTTTTTTATCAATTACAACCCCATGAAGCCTTGAATTCATAGAGATGTTTGGCGCAATAATTTAATGACAGGATATTGGTCAATAGGGAACTCAACTCCGTCAGTCATCAATTCTTCCAGTGAACCACTGCTTTAAGGATAAATCAAGCCTTAGTGAGTGGGAGATTTGGCTTTACCCTGAGCCATGTAGAGGATGGCCCTGGCCACCTTTAGCCTCCTCTCCCTGGCGATCACCTCCAGACCATCCAACAGCCGCATGGCATGGGCTCTGTGCTGCGCTGCATCCAGCTCCGTCCATTTCTTATCAGACACTGTGAGAGACAGCAGTGAAATAAAACAAGAGCGCCTTGAGTGGAACATGTCTTTGTGTATAATGATAATGATAATATAATTGTTTTTTGTTGCATACCATGGGTTCTGAAGTCCTCCTCAAAAAAAAACACAAAGAGCAAATGTTCACGTATCAGCATGTGCTGCATTTGTCATAACCACTAGTGACCGATCTCTAAACATTCTGTGACAAGCCTTTGTTAATTTAGTCATACCAATTCATTCCTTCCCACGGTTGGCACTGCCGTTGTACTCTACTGGCTCACCTGCCAGTGAGCCCAAATCAGAAGGACGTATTGTAACTGCCTCTGTGGTATTCTTCCAATTCAACAACCCCCCACTGACAGGTGTCACTGTAGCCCGTAAGAGTATTTGCAGTGACAAAGATCACCCTCCACACCCAGTTTTCCTTCCCTGAACACAGGCCAATTATGCTCAGCCGAGCCGGATTCTATTCCACACTTGCTAATGATTTTCTTACACACAAATTGCTGTTTTACAAAGTAAATGCTTATCATATCCACCTAAGATATCTATAAAATAATAATGGCAGGCATTGACACTATGGCCATGGCTACACAGAGCTGGATATTTCTGAATCTAGAATTTTTTTGTGCTGTTGGGGCTTGTAGCCACATGAAGCTGGATATTTCGGACGCGAAGCTGGATATTTTTTAAACCGGAAAAATAAGTGGAGAGATTGAAAAATATCCGATTCACTGGATCTGTGTAGACAGGGAACCCGGATATCTCTGAAGACTTTACTGTGTGTGTGCTTGTTAGTCCTAGATATCTTTGTCATGTGGACCTAGATATCTTTCTATGTGGATAACTGAAAAACCGGGATATATGAAATATCCAGCTCCATGTAGCCATGGTATAAGGCTTGCCCAATGCCCATCTGCCCCCGGCAGGTAAATAAAACTTTCGGGCAGGTGAAGTTTGCTTTCAGGTTGCCCAACCGGGCAAGTGCTCGTTTTAGAGGGGACGCAACTGTCTATAAACAAAAGAGGAGCTATCTGTCTAAACACCTGAACGTGGCCAGAGCACTGTTTTCTGGCCCGTGGAATGTAAAATAAAAGCACTTTTTACTGTTGCTATGTAGGTATTTGGATAAAAATGTAGGTACTGTATTTTTTTCTTCTTCTTCACATTAGCCCCAAATAGTAAAAACAAAAGAAGTGTTAAATTGAACAGTAATTCAAATCTTACCTATCATTTTATAAAGGACGTTTTACTTTCCGGGCAGGTGGGCATGACCTTTGGGCAAGTAGAACATGACCTGGACTTGCCCAACGGGCAAGTGCTTCCGAGACCTCAGTGTCAACGCCTGAATGGTATTAATAATAGTGGGTGAATATATACCTCCACAGGTGATTCGGCACAGCCATGTTGACATACAGGTAGTAGTATGGCCGGTTGTCCTCACCGGTACAGTTGCCTGGTAGAGGACTGTCCAGGTTGAAGATTGGATCCAAGTCCACGATCTGAATAGACGACAAATCGTTATGCAGAAAATACAGTAAATTTAGGGCAGGTTTTCTCAAAGTGTGTGCCATGGCAACTTAGGGTGACGTGACGCAAGGGGGTCCTCTCTATGTTCCCCAGGTTCTATGTTCCCCTCCTCACAGCATTAGTTTTAGTGAGGTTAGCGTTAGGGGTAGGTTAGGTGGTAAGAAAGTGGGGAACATAGAAGCTGGGGAACATAGGTACGGTCCCGACGCAAGTATAGGGTTGCCACCTGAATACTTTTACAATATTTGGAATTTATCAATATCGCTTCAGTTTAACCACTTATAGTTACTGAAGTAAAATGAACCTGCGTTGCATTGTACTTGGTGCATTCATTTTCAGCCTACAGGATCTTCACCAAAAATAGCAGATATACAAGCTTCACGTTGTTGTCAGCCCTTGTAGACCTAGCTTGTGGACAGAATTTATGGTTTACAGTCAAACACCTGAGAAGGATTTATATCAATATAGACTGCACATATTACTGGAGAATTGTTATCTTTAAACGGCTTCACCGACCACTTGTATGACACAGACACTACACGAATAAAGACGGAACCTATCCAACGGTCTCTTTACCCGTAGGGGCATAAGCCTGCTTCCTGGGAAGGTACAAGCCAAAATATCACCCTCCTCTTCTCTTTATCAAGCTTGCTTTAATAGCATTGGAATGATACAGTACAATTTCAGCCATTAAAATGCTAAAAGTAGGCGCAATGTCAGACCCATCTATATTTAATAATAACCATCCATTACTTGTATTACAATTATAAGTGAATATCTCTGTATGATTGCATGCACTGACCACACCACCTAAGCGGGGGTCTGGAGGTCCCAAGAGGGTTGGCAAGAGAAATGCAGTCACTTTGACTATAACACCTTTACAGCATACTTTTTCAATCTGGATCCCTCATGCCCTGAAGTCACCTGTTGCTGACCGTGGTCTTGTCTGGTCTGGTCATGACTCTTGTTTGTAGTTCATAGGTCACAGAATCAGTCCACACTCCACAGCCATCAGCCAAAAATCTAAGGCACAATGCATGACACCCAATAACAGTTTTAACAGATTAAATGAACAGGGAGTACTACAGTATATCTTTTCTGTGTTTCTTATCTGTACCTTTACCAATCCATCTTTTAATAACCATTTGTTTATCATCCAATTTGTTCAACAATCTCCAATATATCATGTTAGGGTTAGGGTAACCCTAACCCTAACCCACACCTCTGTTCAGTTAACAGGAAAATATTATGTGTACAGTACACTCTCTCATTAACTAAAGGGTGAAAAAGCAGTTACCTCTCTGTTTACATGTTGTCATTTACTGATGCTGCTAGACCAGGGGCACCCGCGACGGCAGTCAAGGGGTGCCGCGAGATGATTTGATAATATTTGGAATTTATTTGGACACTTGAAAAAAGATTTAGTATCATTTTAAACTTGAAGTACAAAGTTATTTTTGTTCTAACCAAAATGGCTATTATATCAACATTTTCCTCGCAACATAATCATCATAATTCATATACAAGACTGTCCACAAAACTAGTGAAAACAGCCGATCTACAAGCGAGGCGTTGTGTGCTTGTAGATCTGCTTTTTTCACTAGTTTAGTACATTTTATAGATAAAATTGATCTCCTTTTAGTAGACCTTGTACCAGTGCAGTACCGTCATGAAACTGTACCTTTTCCGAAGTAAACTTCTAATAAAGTCTTCAATAAATACATGGGTTGCCCTGGGGTGCCCTGAGACCAAAAAGTTTGGGAACCCCTGTGCTAGACATGCCATGCTAAGTTACGTCAACATGTCGGGGACAGCAAACAGCAAAAACTAGGGTTTCAACTCATTTGTCCTTTTGGAGTAATACATCCTCCCTTGCCAACGTTGCTAAAGCTGACATGTTGACGTAACTTAGCATGGCATGGCTAGCAGCATAAGTAAATGACATGTAAACAATAGCTACTAGCTAGCTAGCATGTCCGTAAACTAGCAGTTAGGGACGGGTGTTTTTTCAGCTCAATATAACATTAAATATAAAAACATATTTGACATGTCATCAATGACATTATGAAGTTTAGAAAATAGCCTAACTAGTTCTAGTGCATAACTGATGTTTTACATATACAAACCTGTTTGAAACATGAAATGAAGAGAGTCAGTGCTGCTAGCCGGGGTTGTTGTCTTTAGCTCAGCTGAGATGCGTGGTAATGTGACGCAGGCACAGCTGTATGCCATGGTCTCATGCGGTGGCAGTAGCTCTCCCGCACCCCCTAGTGGCGAAAGAAATGAAAAGCTTCTGGGAACCCAGATTACAGTAGCTCTAGCTACATAGCGGCGACTGAGGGGCGACGGAACTTCACGGAAGGACAATGGCGCGCTCTGAAACAGCTCAAAACGACCCAAAAGCTATGAACCTGCCAAGGCAGCAACCCTAACGCTACGAAGCTTCATATAAGCGACCTCGCGACGAGCTATGGTGCTGTCTGGGCATCGTATTGTGGGCCATTTCTTGCCCAAGGAATGTTTTTCATGCCAAACAAATGCTTGCAATGGATTCAGAATAATTAAAAAACCCTAGTTTGACCCCTCACATCCCACTTAAAGCAGATTTTTTGGGAGTCATTTCTTCCTTTATAGTGTATGCAGTGTATAGTAAGTGAATGACTCCCAAAAAAATCTGCTTTAAGTGGTATGTGAGGGGTCAAACTAGGGGTTTTTAATTATTCTGAATCCATTGCAAGCATTTGTTTGGCATGAAAAACATTCCTTGGGCAAGAAATGGCCCCACAATACGATGGCAAAACAAATGCTTGCAATGGATTCAGAATAATTAAAAACCCCTAGTTTGACCCCTCACATCCCACTTAAAGCAGATCTTTTGGGAGTCATTTTTTCCTTTATAGTGTAGTGTATAGCAAGTGAATGAGACTGAAAATTACCCTAGCTGTCAAACATTTTCCCAGCCATTTAAAAAAAGATTTGTTTAACCCTCCTAGATGACAAATCCATTGAGAAACGGACCTTTGCTCTCCACGGTCACGGAACTGCCATTTTTGACCCAACTATTGAGCCACGGACTACCAGATTTAGCCTCTCAGACCCAACACTTTCAATATTTTGTTATCGTTGGATAAGATTTTGCCACAATTTCATGCTGTATTGATGTGGTACCATAGGAGATATAACAGGCAAATGTTGATCAAAATAATAATGTATTAATAAAGTAATAATAATGTTTAACAATGGGGTTAGCGGAGCACCAGCAGAATTAGGAAGCTTTCAGAATAACAAATACATAAATAAATACTGTATCTCCTCCTGCAGTATGGATATTCAATTAGTAAGAAATTGGTATCCTAAACCTGAAAATGTATTTTCTATTTAGTCTACTAAAGAACTGGGAAACTGGAGAGACATCTATAGAAATGATTACTGCAGGGATGTAGAGCTAACACTTATTGAAAGAGGAAAAAAATGACAGCACATTTAATCATGAACTTGATAGCCCCTCTGTGTGTTTTTTTTTTTACATTTTAATGTTTCTCTTTGCTGTGGTGTCAGCTTTATTCCAAGTATAAATACATGTCTTCCTTCCTTGCATCTTCCTCCAGCGGTGTGCTGAAAGGCAGGAGGAGGAGCACTCCTATGCTTCCGGATGGCGTGGCTTCCTCTCCAGCGTGGGTCTGTCCATCCCAGCAGGTCTCTGTCGCCTGGCCCCGCCCGCCCTCCACCTGCGACAGCACCGGATGCTCCAGGGGAAGGCTGCCGACATCCCGGACCATGTCCTCAGGCTGGCCGGTGTCGGTCCAGAGAAGCTGAGAGCAGAGTGGAGTCTCCCCGCGTTCATCACCATGTTCCTGCCTGAGTTCCCCCACAGAACTATGCCCAGAGAGGAGAACTTTCAGGCAGGTTTCATGTCCAATCCATGCTATTGCTTTGTTTTTCTGAGGTGGTATGCTCTCATTGCTCTTTAATATTTAGTGTAATATACTGTATGCTATTCAGAAAATGTATTTAGTCAGGTTGTAAGAGGTTTGTATATTTGCCAAAACAATTATCAAACTTCAAAACCACCTTTTTGAATTGCTTTTCTCGTACAAAGGTCGTACAGTGTTGGACACGTCCAAAACATATGGAGTAGATCTGCAGGAGCCTGCTTACATCTATCACATAGTGGATCGATATTGGGTTTAAATTTGGACAATCTAGCTTTGCACCAATGGAGTCTATGGACAACTTTGACTTGTATGACAGCATGACGCTGACAGATGGATGAAGAATGAATCCTACGTATAATTTTTTTGCCAATTTTCCTCTGGAATTTGTTCTCCTAAATCTTCCTCCCACTTAATCTTGAGATTATCTAGAGATGCTGAGTCATGTAGATTAAGAAGTTCGTATATTCTCCCTATGATCTGCCTGAGGTCAGTTCCTTGGCTAAAGATAGTGTCCAACAAGGACGCAGAGGGCCTCTGAGGGAACCCTGGGAGCTGTGATTTAACGTCCCGAACTTGAAGATATCTATAAAAATGTGACCTAGGAATAACGTATTTGCTCACTAGTTGTTCGAAGGATGCAAACACATTATCCACATAGATATCATGTAGGGATGAAATCCCACCCCTACGCCAGATATCAAATGCTCCGTCTAACATTGAGGGGATAAACATATGGTTTCTGACAATTGGAGCATAGAGACACAAGTCGTTCAATACAAATGACCGTCTAAACTGGTTCCATATTTTAACTGACTGTATAACAATGGGGTTATTACTGTAAAATGAAGTAGGTTTTTGAGATGGGAGTTTGGAGCATAATAATGCTGGCAGAGAAGTGGGAGCACAAGATAGTCACGAGTTGCTTTGTCATGTCTTTCTCTATATTGCACAGGTGTTGGGTTACATCACCAAAGGTTCATTTGGGCCCATCCTGAAAGTAAAGGACACAGCTAAAGAGAAGACTTATGCTGTCAAGGTAAGACTTTTAGATATTTGTGTCTGTCTCTAGCGGGTACACACCTCCATTCCGAAACCCCACCATTCCGAAGATTGACTTCCATTATTCGGAATGGTGGGGTTTCCCATTGTTCTATAAGACCCCACTATTCCGAAAATCAGAAACACCACCATTCCGAATATGCAGTTTCATTTTCACCCACCTCCATCCACCCCCACCAACCTCCACCCACTTTCACCCACCTCCACCCACCCCCACCCACTCTCAACCTCCACCCAATTTCACCCAACTCCACTCATCTCCACCCACTTCCACCCACCTCTACCCACTTTCACCTACCCCACCCACCCACCTCCATCCACCCCACCAACCTCCACCCACACCTGTACCCACATCCACCAAGTTTCACCCAGCCCCACCCACCTCCACTAACTTTCACCTACCTCCATCCAGATCCCTCCACCCACCCCACCCATCTTCACCCGCTAAAAGTAGGTGGAGGTGTGTGAAATTGGGTAGAGGTGGCTGGGTTAAAGTTGGTGGAGGTGGGTGGAGGTGAGTGAAAGTGGGTGGAGGTGGGAGGAAGTGAGTGGAAGAGGGGGAAAGTGGTTGGAGGTGGGTGGGGGGGTGAACGTGGGTGAGGTAAAGTGGGTGGAGGTGGGTGAAAGTTAAAATAATTTAAATTTCGTAATGGTGGTGTTTCGGAATGGTGGTGTTTCGGAATGGTGGGGTTTCGGAATGGTGGGGTTTCGGAATGGTGGTGTTTCGGAATGGAGGCCCGTCCCCGTCTCTAGCTATGATCAGTCCACTTTGTGTTCCCTATGTGTGAATGTGACTGCCAAAATCTTTGACTTATGTACTCTACACATTGTTGTGTGTGTGTGTGTGTGTGTGTGTGTGTGTGTGTGTGTGTGTGTGTGTGTGTGTGTGTGTGTGCGTGTGCGTGCGTGCGTGCGTGCGTGCGTGCGTGCGTGCGTGCGTGCGTGCGTGCGTGCGTGCGTGCGTGCGTGCGTGCGTGCGTGAACAGGTTATACCTAAATCAGAGATTCTAAGGCTTGGTGTGCTGGAGCAGGCTAAAGAAGAGGTCATAGTTCAGGTGGGTGCTGACATACTACATTATCAATGTAGACAGGAGCAAAACAAAAGAGCAAATCAAGAAAAAGAACAGGTCTACCCATTTTTAGCTGCATGATGATTCAGTTTTCTCTACATTTATTTTTCTCTGACAGCACAAAAATCTGAGCCTGCCTGTTGACCTACACAGTAAAATCTCAATAATTGAACGCTGAATAGTATACAAATGGAACAAAGTGGACCTGTCTATTGGTTCCATTTGTACACTCTTCAGGAACAGAAACAGAATAATCACTGCTGGTCAAGTGATCCTTCACAAAACTGCAAAAATACTGGTGGGTGGACTGTGTGGGGAAAAAACAGACCATGGTGGGAGCCAAACCCTGCCCCCTGTTCTGTGAGTCTCTCGTCAGTAATGAGCTGTGTTTCAGGTTGACCTGTGACCTTTGCCCACAGCGTCAGGTTCATCACCCATTTGTCCACGAACTGCAGGACTGCTGGCAGACCCAGCGGCACCTCTACATTAGTGAGTCTATACTAGAGCAACAGCCCTGATCCACAGTCCAAAACCCTCCCTCACTCTACCCTGTCTCACCTCAGCACCAGTACAGCACTGCCCAGAAGCATCCCACAGTCCCTGGCATGACATTGTCAATGTGTAGACGACGTAATCATCTCTAAACCAGCCGAGAGTCATGATCCGAAACCAGCCCTCCCACTGTTTAACCTTAACACCAACGGTGTCCAAAGAATACCCAAAATCTTATGCAACCCCCTAGGTGTGTGGATTTAATGATTGGATATGTAAACCAACCCAGACCCACAATCTCAACACTGCTCAGCTTTCGTTTTTCACCTCAGTGCAAATAGCTTTGTCCAGTAATTACCCCAAATTCTCCTTTACATGATGCTGTTCGACAATTGTCAGACAATCTTAAATCGTCTCTTCTTATTTTCTGCTATTGCTGTGAATACACATGGAATGCAAGCCAGTTGATAGCCTACAGGTTAAAATGCCTGTGTGTGGGACCATGTGTTCCATACTTCTGCTGGTTTTGGGGTTCAATCCCACCCTTCTTCTGTGGCCTCTTTAAACTGTTTCCCTCTCAGCTTTCCTCTCCCTTTTCTGTTCCAATGAGAAAATACAAGAACAGTGAAATGCTTTCTAATAAATAAGAAAATAGAACATCTGGGTGGCGTAGAGGTAAAGCACTCGACCCTGGGTTTGATTTTCATCAGCGGCGCGTCCAGCTTGACCGGGAGCTCCAGCGAAAACAGTTGCCAGTGTTCGAGGGTGGGAGGACATCATGGGATTGGGTTCTTTGTCGCTGCACTAGTGACTGCTACTGGTTGATTGATTGGGGCACTGGTTCAGCAGGGAGGGGTGATGGGGGCAATAGCATTACGTTCTCCTGGTGAAACTCCTCAGTGTCAGGAGAAAAGTATCTTGCATAGCTAGGCAAAGTGAATTAGCCTGAACACTCTATGCACCTGCAAGTGCTGTGTTAGCAGCATAATCCCCTGTAGCTGTCCACCTCCTCCTCCTCTCCTCCCAAGCATTTAGCGGTACTCTCCTACTCAACCACTGACTCAGATAATGTGACCCAGTTTGTTGCCCACCCCCCCTGTGAGCAGAGAGCTGAGCTAGCCTGGGAGACAGATGTTGAATGCTGCAAACATGTACAGTATATGTCACACCCAAAGGAGATTTCCTTAAGCCTGGTTGTGCTGTATCTCTTCACCTGGAAATCAAATGATCCTATCCTCTCTGCCTGATGTCACTCCCTCTTCCCCCTCTGCCTCAATACCTTGCGCTTTGTATATCTTGATTGTCTTCAGCTGCATCAGTCTCCATTACAATTGCAGATATTTAAATGTGTCAAAGAGACAAAGTTCCTTGTGCAGGCATGTTGTTTACATTATGAATAAACCTTTGGTTACATCAATGCTCATTTTAACCACTTGCAAGGATCTATTCTCCGTCATACGCAGGTGATGCGCTAGCCTCAGAAACCCAGGCTTTTATTTTGGCGATCAGAAAAAATAGTGATGCTCTGCAAATGATGGAGTATAAATTATTCAAGGGGGATGAAACTCTAGGCAGATTTTTGTTTGTTTTCCAGTTCAGGTTAAAGACTACAGCAGGGTAACAACAGACTACGGCTGACCTTATAGTACACCATGATGTAAGCTACACAGCTGCAGCTAAAATGTGTGTGTTCGATGGGCCAATGTGCAAAAATGTATACTGTTGATTACTGTCTATGCTTGCACATCGGCACACCAATGGCTCTAAATATGTAGGCGCCGCATTGGCCACATACTGTATGTCAACGTGGCTCCATTGGCCATGCATGCATGTCAATGGTGCTGCCATATTAAGAGGGGCGGCTTGCCTCCTTTGTAAGAAATAGTACCTGAGAGACAAACTATTTTCTGTTTTATAATCATTACTGTTCCTATCTACAGTATGTAAGATAAGGTGTTATGATTATTTTTATTGTGGGCATGCATTAGGAGGCACAGCTTCTCACCAATATGGCTGCCCCATTGACGCATTGCTCCAATGAGCAGCAGCATCCAATGAGGTTGTCTGGGCATGACTGCATTTAACATATATTATTAATTTTATTAAATGCAGCTGTGTTGCTGGAAAACAAACTACAAAATCTGCCCAGTGTTGATGTCCCTTTTAGCATATATGCTTAGACTATTTTTGAGTATTTTAATGAGTGACATGCCCAAAATAGGGACGCTAGGTTTAATGTGGTTAATTGTCCCCACTTCCACAGTGTGTGACTACTGCAGCACAGGAGACCTGTATACATACTGGGTGATGATTGGCCAATTCTCTGAAGACTGTGTGAGGCTGTTTGCAGCAGAGCTGGGATGTGCTTTAGGTGAGCTCACAGGATAGGTATTGACAGAGACATGAATTTTATTTGACCTAATCAGTGTTTTCAGCAATAAACTCTAACCAGTAAGACTCCCTAATCGGGAGATAAGCGACCGTCAGGTCGCAGCGTGATTTTAGGCCAAAATGTGTAGAAATGTGGAAAAATGTGTATGTAAAAATCGGCCTGATGGTGGCGCTATATGGGACAGATGCATGTTGATGAGATGAGTGTAGCCATACTGTGTACCGATTTGCGTGATTTTAGGTCAAAATCTGTAGGAGCAGTGTCCAAAAATGTGTTTTAAAAAATCTGCCTGATGGTGGCGCTATATGGGACAGATCCATTTTGATGACATGAGTGCAGAGATGCTGTGTAGCGATTTGCGTGATTTTAGGGCAAAATCTGTAGGAGTAGTGTCCAAAAATGTGTTTTAAAAAATCGTCCAGAAGGTGTCGCTAAATGGGACAGATCCATGTTGATGACATCAGTGTAGAGCAAGTGTGTACTGATTTGCGTGATTTTAGGGCAAAATTTGTAGGAGCAGTGTCCAAAAATGTGTTTTAAAAAATCGGCCTGAAGGTGGCGCTAAATGGGACATATCCATGTTGATGAGATGAGTGTAGACATACTGTGTACCGATTTGCGTGATTTTAGGGCAAAAATTGTAGGAGCAGTGTCCAAAAATGTGTTTTTCAAGAATTGGCCTCATGGTGGCGCTAGAAGAGGGCCATGTGAGAATTGATGTGGTTGTGGTTTGGCAGGCAAGGAGTATGTGTGCAAAATTTGGCATGGATCTGGGGCAACGGTTGCGGAGATATGAGCAGGGCAAAAGTGTGACGTGTGACGGAGGGACAGACGGACGGACAGACAGACAGCCGGTGGAGGTTTTGGTAGTAAGTGCGACCTGACGGTCGCAATAAACACTTTATTTGTACAGCACCTTTCATACTCTGTAGGGAAATGTAAAAGAGCAATTATTTCAACCTCACAAAACTCTCCATGAAACATTGACTGACTTTTCATGCCTGGCTCGGTCATTATTGTTCCAAAAGGAACATTGTTTTCTTTTCTTTTTTTCCTTCTTTTTTTACTGTGGTAGGCATTTCCAATAGGCTAAGTAAGAATGGAAGTTTTTTTTATGTTGCTTGTTATCTGTAAGGTTGAACAGAAAGTGTATTTAAATGATTTAATGCGCAGGAGTCTTTTATAAAGGGTTCTTCCATTTTTATGAGAAACTAATGTGAATTTGGTAATTATTTTGAGATGGTTCTAGAACTTCTAGGTAATTATGTCAGTTCTTTCGTGTCCCCTGCAGGTTTTCTCCATGATGTTGGGATCATTCACAGAGACGTAAAGGTAAAGGTGCACTCACACCAGATGCCAGACATTCAAGATGATACATTGACTCTTTGAGTCAGTGTCAAGTCAATAAGGCGCAATATCAAGTAATATTTCATGTCCATGCCCAAAGAGATGCAATGTGTGCAAACTGAACCATTTTCAACTCGATTCGCTCAGTGATGCCTATGATTTCAAGTGGCACCATTATTATTGCGTGTCTGGTTTGAATGCGCCATAGAGCTCTATAATGTATTTTCTTATGAATAACATTATATTTTCCCAATCTGGATGGTAGAGTATTCTGCAATTAGGGTGGTTATATTTGGTCTCCTTGCTCTTATATTGAGACATTTACATCATGTCCTTTCACAATCCTTTTTCTGGTTTGACACAATTATTGACATCTATGTCAAACAAAGATTCTATTAGCTTAGTGGTAAAATGTTCTGCACTTGTGCTGGAGCTCCAGGTTCAAATCTTGGGATAGAGCAGTAAAGTTACACACTGTAGTGCAGCTTTAAGTGTGAAAAGACATTGTCCAAGATTGTTATAAAATGTGATATTCCTGAGATAATAATAAACTAATGACAGTTATGCAAGAAATGTACATTTAGGCATATACACATTTAATAAACAGATAATACAGCATTTATTTCAATTAAGTACTTTTATCACTACTTTTAAATATGTGTTACTGTATTTCCTGTCTTAATGTTCTTTTTTCTTCTTTTTTTCATAGATGGAGAATATCCTACTAACAGATGATGGTAAGTAATACATGCTATTCTAGTCAGCTTCCACCAGAGGGCAGCAATAGCTTTGGTTCCCACTTCCCACTTCCCCAGAGAGGTGGAACATTTCAGAGTACATCCTGTCACTGTGCAGCAGTCACAAAAAACACACAAAAAGCATACTCGATTGTAATAGGGATAATAAATAGACATCTTGCTGTCAGTTAAACTTCAGCCTATACTGTACATCTTCACACAGAAAGCTCATCTATAGTATAAAATAGTAAATTGCTATGTAAAATGTAGGGCTTCATTAGCATTACTGGGACAGACCAAAATATAAAGATGCAAACAAACAAAGACTAAACAGCAATGAAACAATCAAGAACAATGTTTGTCAGAGAGATGGCAAATAAAACCATACCAGTAAAAGACCGGAAGGAAGCTTCTCTACAAAAATTGAGAATAATGGTCTGTTCCAGGTCACCTCCGCCTAGCTGACTTTGGTTTGTCCCGGCGTCTGGAGCAAGGTGGTCGAGCCTTTACGATCTGCGGCACCATTCAGTACATGGGTGAGACAGAAAACACGTTCCTTACACACATTATTACTGTTATCACACCAGTGATGTGTCAAGTGCTGAACAGCAGATAACTTGTATTGTATGTGCAACCAATCACAGTTGTGTCCTATATTTTCCACCACTTTCACTATACGGTGTGTGTTTTGTTATTTAATGAATAATTATCAACAATTGGCCTCGAGCTAAATAACATAATATTTATAGTTACATTTCTGTTTCTGCTGATGTGTAATCTAGAGATAATGCAGACACAGTACATGCATCATACAGTGCAGTGAGCGTGTTCTGCTTTCACAGCTCCTGAGGTGCTGAGTGGGGGACCATACACGCACGCAGCTGATTGGTGGTCTCTGGGCATCCTCCTCTTTTCATTGGTTAACGGGAAGGTGAGGTATTCATCATGTGTAGGTGAATGGGTATGCTGCGCATGCATGACGTCATTATTTATTTGGTTTTGATTTACTAATAGTTACTGG
This sequence comes from Nannobrachium achirus, assembly GCF_963921795.1. Classification (NCBI taxonomy): domain Eukaryota; kingdom Metazoa; phylum Chordata; class Actinopteri; order Myctophiformes; family Myctophidae; genus Nannobrachium; species Nannobrachium achirus. The sequence goes on from NC_137826.1 coordinate 20,716,641, forward strand.
TGTCATGCACACTCTTTTATGCATCGTGTAGACTTTGGGCATTGTTTTGGGTGCAAGACACCTTTATCTGGTATGAAGTATGGAAATCAGTGGTCTCCTAAATGTTTTGTTAATTTCTGTTCTCCCTTGTGTGTCCAATTCTTAGTTCCCTTTGCCTCCAGAGGCAGACCACTGTCGGATGTTGAGGAAAGTCAGGAGTTTCCCCTATGAAATGCCACTTAGCTTTAGCCCTCCACTGGCCTTGTTAATCACTGAGGTAAGTACACATGCGCATGCAAGCCCTGCATGCACACTAACACACAAAATCATAAAGAAAGGCACACACATAACTGCAGTAGCCTGAGATACTTTAGGTCATTTAGACTGGATGAAGGAATATAGAAAAAAGATCATTAACATATACCATTATTTTATTATATATCATCAATGGTTATCTTTTAACTGCTAGAGAGGGCTAGAATGGTATCATGTTCACAGTTACAAACCTCTCTGCAGTTACTGTGCAAGACTCCTGGCCGTCGACTCAGGACCCTTGATCGTTTCAAACGCCAAACTTTCTTCCATGGAACAACCTTTGACCTTACGCTGCTCCAACGCCGACCTGTGGAGGTAATTTGACAGATGGCAGAACTTGTAAACACAACACATGAAGTTGTCCCCTTACTAATTTCAAACATGAATGTTTGTATTAGCAAAGTATTTTTTTTGTTATAATATTATTGCAAGATTGTAAATGTGCATACAGTATTTCCCTCAATCTTGCTCCCGAAAGTTATATAAAACTATGAATGGATGAATGGATGGATGGATGAATGTATGAGTCAAGTGAACTCTCTCCTTTGTGATGTTCCAGGTGATTCTGGAGCTGAGAGAGAGACCTGACCGTTCGGCCAAAGCGCGGCGGGGACTCACCTTGTCCCTGCAGCCTCTCAAAGGCTTCGATTACGATTCGCTGCTCAGCCCTCCTACCACGCCGGACACACACCTGGATGCTGGCTCTCACACATGTGCTGCCGCCACGGCCCTTCCTGGCCCGGCAGCACCTTATTACCCTGTTGAGGATGAGCATCCAAATACGGAGCTGTTTGTGTGAAGGACTCTCAGGTTTAATTCTGTCCACACACACACACACACGCATGCACAAATTAAGTTGCACATGTTTTTCACACTTTTACATAAAAGTGTGGTGCACATTTTGAATCGTAGCATTTGATTGCTGCTTGGACAAGATTTATACTTTATACAGAAAGAAGTGGTTCTCTAAAGCTAATTTATATTCTTATCGTATAACAAGAATTATGTATATTCAACTGACGAGATGATTTTTTTCCCCCAGTTGAATATACAGTATGGTGTTTTTCTTAAACTTAGATTATACTTTGGAGGGGGATATTCTCCACTTTAATATGTAGAGCTAAGTGTTTCTATGGTATGCTGTGCACAATGTATTTCTTCAAAATTGTATGCCTTCCTGTTCCTTTCTCCAGCAAACAATAATGCTGATTAACAAGTCACTTCACACTTTCTCATTCACATCCATTCAAGCCTGTTTACTCTGCAGTCAAGCGGGAAAGGTTGTACTACACAATTTTCCATGACTTGGAATTGGAAGAAGTGGCAGTGTAATCTTTCCTAAATTAAATTTCCCCAGTCAATGTTTTTATTATTACAGTTATGATTTTGGTTAACATTTGAATTGTATCCCCTCTGTTACTAGAAATGTAATTCAAGCATCATGCCCTTAATGTTTTGATACTGTATATTTTTTTCCTCACTAATCTCAACTCAAGCCCTGAAAGGTTTTCCTCTTTGTCAAAGTCATAATATGACAATTCTATGCATTATTCATTACATAACATGACAACTGACTTTGACTTTATTTTCCTGTTGCGAAAAAACAAACAAAAAAAACATTCAAACATGAAAACATATTTCATAGCAGACATTAAAGGGATATTTCACTTTCAAACATGTTTGGGGTCATTTTATGTATACTCAGGCTTTTGTGAGCAACCCATACAGTTTGTATGTTGCTTGATTCAGTATTTATATATTTGATATGAATTGTATCAGTCACTTCTCCTTCCTGTACAAACCCCTTCCTGTTTGTGATAGATTAATCAAAAACTGGTTCTGGTGACTCATATTGCCCTCCTAATACGCAAGGGGCCGTATATTTTCAATTCCCCTTTTCATTTATTTCTTATAATTTATTTGGAAAATGGAAGGAAAAAAAATACAATTTAAAAAAATATTAAAATATATGAAATAAATTATCACGTATTAGGAGGGCAGTATGAGTCCCCAGAATCAAGGACAGGTGTTTTCTATGAATCTATCATGGTTAAAATGGAGTTTGAAGTTACAATGGGTTTGTATAGTAAAAAGAAAAAAATGAATATCAAATATCTAAGTACTGAATCGAGCAACTTAAAAACTGTCTGGGGTGGTCACAAAAGCCTGAATAGACGTTTAAATGACCCCAAACACGTTTGAAAGTGAAAGTGAAATATCCCTTTTACATGGAAGTCAGGTCTAAAGTCAAGGCTACTGTCTGTGATCCTAGTCTTGCATGACCAGCCATCCAGTCTCGCTCCACTCAGAATGGAGTGTGTACCCACAACCTGTACCCACTACCACACCTCTGTGCACTTGCCTGAGTAACAAATTACAATTTTATATGTATATCTGCCCCAATGTGTGCCCAGAGAATGCCTCACATAACATATAATCCTTTATCTGATTCTTGTCACAAATGTGCTTGTTTATAAGATTGAAATCCCATTTATACGATTTATATAAATATTTTGGATGCAATGGTTCATCATAAGCTGTGATGCTATTCAATTAAATAATTTATTGTCTGACAGATGTTCTATTCTGTATTTTTGTAAGTACCTGTGGCTCAGATTAAAATACACAACTGTTGATACATTTGGGGGGAATATCTGTGCATTTTTTGACTGGCTGTGTGTGTGTGTGTGTGTGTGTGTGCGTGCGTGCGTGCGTGCGTGCGTGTGTGTGCGTGTGCGTGCGTGTGTGCGTGCGTGCGTGCGTATGTGTCTGTGCGTGTGTGCATGCGTGCGTGCGGGGGGGGTAGTTTCATTTATTTCAATCAATTTATGTGGTATCTTTACAGTTTTACAATTTCATAGGTAATTTTTCTTTTTCTTTTTTCCTTTCTTCTTAACCACTCAAACTTATTACCAGCTCAGTGGCCTTGTGGTTAGAGTGTCCGCCCTGAGATTGGGAGGTCAGGGACAGGGTTCGATCCCCAGCCAGGTCATACCAAAGACTCTGAAAAATGGGATGCCTGCTTGGCACTCAGTAGCCTCGGTACCCAGGCTTTGGCACTCAGTCAGCATCAAGGGTTGGATTAGGCTATGTCCCTGCGACATACTAGTGTCCTGTCCAGGGAGTGGCTTGTATCAAGCTGCCTCACAGAAAACAGGTGATAGGCTCCTGCCCTATCATGGGCCTCATGGCTCGGCAAGGCTTACTTATTTAATCAAACTCTAGTCCAAGGGTCTTCAACAGGGGGTCCGGGACCCCTCAGAGGTCCCCAGAGTTACTACAGGGGGTCCTCCAAGTCTTTGTGTGATAGAAACTTATTTCACCTTTTTTATATGAACCCTAGTGTCCATATTCAAAGAACCATGGCCAAAAATAGCAGATCTACAAGCTCACAACGCCCGTAGATCGGCTATTTTCGGCAAGGAGGTTTGGCGTAGAGGGGAAAAAGAGCAGACTAAGTACAGAGTGAAAGGTCAAGTTTATTAAAGGCCCGCTGACACGCCCCGGAATTATAATAGTATGATACAGTAGGTCACGTGGTCTCTCTGAAAACGGTCTGAAATAGTCTGAAACTCATGTCACAGTGTAATCTGCCCCTCGCTCCCCAACAACAGCTGACCAGTAAAGTACAGTATTTAGTCTAAGTACAGTCAATTAATTTGATTGGCTTATAATTGCACATTCCCACAATGACATCATAAAAATATTAACTCATATTTTAAGATGACTTTTTAAAGTGACAGTACCCCTTTAGGTGACAGTACCCCTTTAAGTATTGACGGTTCACTTGGTTAAATATCTGAAAACACAAATTGTCATGAATCTAAAAATACACTGATGATTGTGCTGTCAAACAATGAAACCTAGGAATCTATGAAAAGGTTGAGGGGGTCCCTGCTTCATCTTTCTCCCAACTAAGGGGTCCTTGGCCTGAAAACGTTGAGTTGGCTCTGTACTTGGACCTCTTTTTTCCATACACCAAACATATTTGCCAAAAATAGCCGGTCCTGAGACTATTTTTGGCTAATGCTCCCCCCATTTCGTCAAAATGCAACATCATGCTGCATCCTAAATGATGTATGAAGAATGATGCTCATGATGACATGATGCTGGGACGGGACTGGGTGTGTCTCCAGAGCAATGAGAGCATGCGCAGCAGTAGATGACGTAGTGATGCTCGTGACCCCGCCCCCCCCCCCGGCTGTGGCTTTTAGTACAGAGAGTCACGTTGCGTTGCAGTGTTGAAGCAGCCTACTGAACAGCAACATCCACCCATCCTCTCTACTCTACACCTGCACTCAGCATCAGGTATGGTAGAATAATGATATACATTCAATGAAAGGTTGATGTTTTATGGATAGTGGTGATAATGGATGATGCGCCACGCATTGTTGTTGTTGTTGTCGCTCGTTGGTTAGCAAATTAATTAACGTATCGTGACTCGTGTCACACGTAACGTTGTAACCAGTTTAATTCATTTGCGTCCAACTGCACATACTAGTGCGCAACTCGCCAGTTTAACAACGTTATTGAGTGTAAATACGCGATACGGTAGCTGCTGTGTGCCTGTGTCCGTGTGTCGTAATATGACCATCAAATTATATGACTCATAAGTATATATATGACTCATAAATAGATGAATAAATAAACACGATGCGTGCAGCCTGTTGTGTTACATGTAGTTGCAGCGAATGCAGTCCTACGCAGTTGCTGGTCATTTGTCCCATCGTTCGGCTGTCTAAAAAACGGTTTAATTAAAATGCTCCATCGCACGACGCGTTGTTAGCAATTATTGTTGTGAATCAGTTATTTCTGGCAAGAAAGACTGACTGTCCCCGCCATGTTGATGTATGAGTGAGGTGTCATAGAGCACGTACACCTCGCTGATGGGTGACTGACTGATGGCATGGGTTCAGGCCGGGCTGGTGGTGGAAAATCAAGGTGATCCTCTTAACTTGCTCTGTAGCTAAAGGCCTCCAAATAGAAACCGCACCTGGAATCAGGTGTCATGGTCTGTCGGTGTGTGTACGTGCATCTTCTCCAGCAAGTCGACATGGCCTACAGAGGGCAGGGCACGTATGCTATGCACAGTGCACACTGTGTACTCTAGCCATTTTCAGAGGAAAAAACTGCTCCTGCAGAGCAGACAGCAGAGATCAGAGAGAGATTAACCTTGTTATAAGTACCTAGCTTTCATTTCATACACATTTATTTACAATGCCTAATGCCACTTGTATGCAAATGACAAATCTGTTTAGAACTCAACAAATAGCTAGATGAATCATTTCATACACATTTATTTACAATGCCTAATGCCACTTGTATGCAAATGACAAATCTGTTTGAGAACGCAACAAATAGCTAGATGAATCAATCAGAAAAAGCTACGATAGAAATAATGTATCTAATAACACGAATAAAGCACAAATAGCATCTCTTCTTTGCACTTTAAATAGGTACACTAAATTGATGCAAGTGAAACAAGGCACTGTAAATGTCTAACGCTTTTCGTCATGCTGAGCAAGATCATTTTGACTGTATGTAAATATTTAAGGCAGAATGATAGATGGTGAATTATTTATGATCCAATGTAAATTTCAATGTTGTCATCATGGCATCCAGTCTCTCTTATAAGACATTACATAATCTGAGTGTTATTATGACAATGATTGTTGAGTTAATGACATGCTTTACAGGCAACACAACAACCCTAGTTGTTGTGGCAATAGAAGTGTCTTGAACCTTGTAATGTAAGACGTCACATACTAATATATCAAAGCTCTCATGAAGCGAGGGAGTGTACAGTATGTGCGCATGTTGAGGTGGCTCTGCATGATGCCATGGGGAGTTGGCTGTCGCCTCGTGATGTCGCAGTGCAGAAACATGTTTGGTCTACAGTGCTGCGATTGGCACCCTGCAGCAGGGTAGCAATAAGGAGACATTCAGTTATGCATCATAGAAGCAAAGACTGTTTATCCATATCCCATATTTTTTTCGGACTTTATTGATATATGCAGTATACTGACAGGAAATGGGGAGAGAGAGAAGTGGAGTGACGCACAGCTACGGTAGTCGGATCGGGATTCGAACCAGCGACACGCTGTCAAGCTACTAAGGCTAGTGCCTGGACCACTACTGGCAGAGTTCTAATATTTTAGTATACAAAGACTGCCTCCTCTCTGGAATAAACACTCCCTTAAGCCCAATTTATACTTTGTCGAAGGACATACTCTGACTCGCTGCATTCCCTGGACAAATACAGGTTATATAACTTCCCTATAATCTGTCTCAGGGCCTTGGCAGCCGTGACTCCAAAATGATGCTCATCCAGCTGTTCCACTGATGATCATGGGTGAAATGTAATTTTATCCCTCCACCATGTTCAGAGCAGTGACCACCATCTTACTTGTTCTCGTTGATTTTACATCAGGGGTCTTCAACAGGGCGGTCCTCAGATTTACAACAGGGGGGCCACCAAATATTTATGTGATAGGATAATTCTTTTAAATTAACAATTCTGAGGAGAACTTTAGCCAAAAATAGCCAATCTACAAGCTCTCAACGCCTCGCAGCACGAGGCATTGAGAGCTTGTAGATCGGCTATTTTTGGCAAATAGGTTTGGTGTTGAGGTAAAAAAAGAGCAGACCAAGTACATAGTGAAAGGTCAAGTTTACTACGTATCTACGATTTAAGTGGTTAAATGTCTGAAAAACACATTAACATGAATCCAACATAGACTGATGACAGTGCTGTAAAACAAGTCGATGAAAATCTGCATGACGCATTTATACAATATGTAGAGGGGGGTGCCTGCTTCATCTCTCTCTCAGTTAAGGGGTCCTTGCCTGGCCTGAAAAGCCCCCTGTTTTAAATGACAGCCTTTGTTACAGTCAGGAAGGTCTCTACCATTATGTGTATTTTCTGCTGATTCATGGTGCAACTTGGCATGTAAAGCACATTTCTGCATCCTTTATTGGGACAAGGGTCACGTTGGAGAAGGTCACTCTGATGCTTTGCCTTCTGAATGCAACTTCAATGAAGTACTTGTGATGCTGCCAAGTCTCTTTGCAGGTTGATTAGGTTACACAGGATTGATAGATGAATAGCATTGGGCTTTTCTTTGTGTGCTTTTAGTCTCCTCCAGTTTCCGTGGTGGGACTGCTGAACTGCTTGAGAGAAGCAGGCTAGTCTTCAGTGTCTTTGAAGAAACAATAAGAGAAGTTAAAAAGAAACTGTGTGTGTGTGTGTGTGTGTGTGTGTGTGTGTGTGTGTGTGTGTGTGTGTGTGTGTGTGTGTGTGTGTGTGTGTGTGTGTGTGTGTGTGTGTGTGTGTGTGTGTGTGTGTGTGTGTGTGTGTGTGTGTGTGTGTGTGTGTGTGTGTGTAGACCTTCCATAAGAAGGGACCGCACACTCCAGAGAATAGAAATGGACAACTGAACTTATTGCATAATTTATTTATTAACACGTTTCAGGTGTCATGTAAAGCTCACTGTGTGTGGATATATCTGTATAGATATCAAGAAATCGGTTAACCACTTAAGCATTATGTTGCACACAAGTGCCAGGAGCTGATGAATGATGGGTGCGGCCTCTGGTTTTAATCGTGTTTTTAGGACCACAAGCTGCAGCTGATCAGTGGACATGAAATACCTCTAGGAGTGTAACAGGCTCTGACAAAACTGACATTAACATTTTTTGGTTCCTTTAGCATAAGGCAGACAATATCACACATTGAGTGATTGAGTATCACATTTTACCCCATTCACTGGAGACCAACTATGTCCCTGTCCTTGCCTGTTACTTTGTGAGGCAAAAGCCTGTGTGTCTGTACTGACAAACACTGTGTACAGTAGACCTGTAATATTATCATCACATTCTATTTGACATGCCAGCACTGCAGTGAGCACTCTTTTGGGAGTTTTGTTCCAGCTTTTGTCCATTGTTCTCAGTGGAATGTGGGCATGCGCGTGTGTGAGGGCATGCGTACGTGTGTTGTGAAGGTTGTTATCTTGCAGCGGTAAGCTGGGATTAACAGAGAGAATACAGACTGTCAGGGCATATCCCACCATATCCACACAGCCTTGTTAGGGAGAAACGTGCGCAGAACAATAACAAAACCTCTCGCCCGTACTTTCTTGTGGTCGTCCTGGGTACCGTCGCCTCTGTTAAAGACCCGGCCAAAGTCAATGTTTTGGTTACGCCGAACACATCACGAAGTGAGTACAAACACTCTGGCCTGATAAGCTTAACAGAATCGTGGTTAGAAATACTGTACTGATGTCCAGGCCTGTCATGATCATGAAATTCTACTTGACGATTAATTGTCATACAAATTATGATTAACGATTTTATTTCATTTTTGGCATTGATGCCAAAACTAAATAAAATCAGTATGAATAAAATTTTCATTTTTGTTTGCCTTTTATGCTTTGTAAAGTAACAAACTTTGCACAGGGCAGATATGACGAATGATAAAGAAATGACTGAAATATTTAATAACATTATACTTAAAAAACATTTTGGAATTTTGGAAAATAGTGTAAATGTTTGGATTTATATAATAATAGTGACAGGCCTACTGATATCATAGTGGAGCGTTTTTATATGATCATAGGGACACTGAGTGAGGAGGGTGGGTGAAGCAAAGATTGGTGTCTGGGGTCGGATGCTTCTGAGAAGAAAGTGGCGTGTACTGCAGATATTGAGTTAATGGGTGTCGTTTTTCAAACTAGATACTGTCCAAGGGAGTTCACCTGCGTCGTGTTGGTGACCGTTTATTGTCACCCCAGCGGCAGTCCCTCGACGGCACAAGACACCATCATCTCCACTGTAGCGAGCTTCCAAACTCAATCCTAGCTCCCTCATTCATTTGAAGGGGATCCTGGTCAGGATTAGCAGTGCTTCTCTCAGTATCACCTGCACCACTAGGGAATGGGATGAGAACACCTTTTGTGGGAAGACTTACAAATAAGTCGCTCTTCCCTCAATGAAGAGCTCTGATCACTTTATGAGGTTGGTTTAAACCTATCTACCAGTTGTTGGGAGGCAGTCAGCTATCACCAGTGTGTCACCAACAATGGTCAGAGGAGGCGGTGGAGCGACTGAGGTTTGAGTTAGAGTTGAGTTGACAGACTTGATGAGTTCTTCAGGGCACATGACGACGAGCTGACAACATTGACAGCCTACAGGCTACCAGGCTGTGAAGGATTACATCAGGTTCTGTGAGAGTGCGTGCGTCCCCTACATTTCCACCATCGGATCATCCATCCATCTATCTATCAGTCTGTCTGTGTTGTCTGACAATGGACTATAATTGGCAGTTTGGCACAGCTCAAGTGGGAGACTGAATTTGAAGAATGTTTTGGTATGGAAATTTACAAACAAACAACTGTGTGTCTGAGTTGGATTGAAATACATTATGGAGAGAGATGGTACAATAAGCTTATCAGTGGATTGGACATTACAGTTCAGTTCAATTTAAAAAAAAAAGAAGCCAGTCGAAAGGTGAAAGGAGTGGAGTGTGCAGTATCCATCTTTCTGTCGCGTCCACCATTATTCTTAACATAAAAATATGTTTTTCTTCCTCAGTAATCACCATGGCTACGCTGTGTGTGTGTGTGTGTGGTGGGAGGGGGGAAGGGGTTATGCAACTGCTTATGTGCGGTAAAGTGAATAGAGAGGAAGAATGTAAGCTGTTTGGAAGCTTGTGTGTGCATGATGTCAGCATTATGTTTCAGCACCAAACACATGACATCACAAAGACCACTGTTACTGCAGCTCACCTACTGTGAGGAAATCTATTTGCTCTTGTACACAGTAAAATCTTGAGTGTTAATATAACTCGGAAGTGTAAAAATAATGGTCCGGTTTTATCATTTTGGTTCCTTTTTTTTTTACACACTAATATTGTTATTTTAGAAATATCCCTCCGCATGTAGTAACATTTACATAATTGCCACCTTAACCTCAATTTAAGCTGAAGACTTGAAAAAATGTACACAATTAGGTTAAGAAAAATATTGTTTGTTATGCAAAAATAGCTGCACCGTAAAGTCCCAGGTTTAATTCCTGGCTGCAGAGCCTCCGGCTTGGCCGGGTGCTCCAATGGACACAATTGTCAGTGTTCACAAGGGAAAGCCTGTGGGGATTGACTGTCCTACTGGCCAGGGTGCATATTCAGTAGAGCAGGGGAACTGGGGGAGATGGTGTGATCCTCCATAGATGTCACTCTGCCTGTTAAACTCCTGTCTAACTCCTGTCAAGTTTAAAGGAACATGTGGTTACTGCTCCCCCCAGGACAACAGTGGGGTAGGTAGTGACAGGGACCACAATACACTACTACAACTTAAACGATGACTAAATTGGGTGAATATTGGGTAAATTAGACAAGCACGCAATTGATGATAAGCTGTAGCTCTTGTACGGGGGGCTCTCTACATTCCGACATGTCGCCACTCTGACAGTGACTTCTTATTGTCGGAGTGGCAACACTTCCATAGAGGTTAGGGTAAGAGATGGGGTTAGTGTCTGTCGGAAAGGAGACATGTCGGAATGGAGAGATGCACCCCTCTTGTACCTAGACTGAGGTTGCATTAGCCCTGGAGCAAAAATAAATTACAGTAGAACATCTTTATTTTGAAAATGGCTGTATTGATTCAGTCCGTGACCTTCATCATTCCTATTTCTTTAGCTCCTGTCACTGTCAACCCCTACTGTTTTGTCTTGACAACCTCGCATCTCCTCCAATACACATGACTTCACCAGCCACTTCTATTCACCTGGTCATGACAGTGAAGAGTTTCACTGGGAGTGCATGACACATGCTGAGGAATACTTTATCCTTCCTACTGCAGCCCCTCTCCCTGTTGAACAGGTGCCCCAACCAACCTGTAGGAGTCGCTAGTGCAACCTCGGATGTCCCTCCCTACCCTATAGCATCAATGGACAGTTGTACATGTTAGAGAATCTGGCCAAGCCAGAGACCCCACAGTGGTGGGCTGGGCAGGATCTTTACACCTGCACCACCCGGACATTGAATGCTAGGAAACTATACAGGTATACAAGCTGTTAAGCAAAGTAATGTCTCTGTTTGTTTGTTTTTCTCTCTCAGCCACCGCTCAGCGACGCTCAGCCACCATGACACACCAGTATCCCGCATTTACTCCTGAGCAGAAGAAGGAGCTGCAGGACATCGCTGAGAGGATAGTCGCACCTGGCAAAGGCATCCTGGCAGCGGATGAGTCCACCGGTATGCATGTATGCGTGTGTTTGCTTGCATGTCTGTACATCTAGTATTCCGGCTTGGACCATTAAGGGTCATTCACACTGAGCAGTTTAACTATAATATAGTTTTAAAAATTGTTCTAAATCAAGTGGATGGCAGAGTTCACACCGACTTTAAAGAATACAATGGTGAACTATATAGTTATCTTTATCTCAATGCGAATGGCACTAAACAACCACCATATGGCGCTTGACCTTAACAAAAAATAATAATAATAATCAATCAATCCATTGGATATTGATTATTGTAGAAGCCATTTCACATTTCAATTATGATAGTGATTTAAAAACATAGTCTTTGTAATCAACGTACGATTTTTAAATATAATTAAAACGCATGATTTCATATCACATGCGGAAGTAGCAGCAGTAACTGACTAGCAGATGTAAATAACGAACAGAGACGGTTTAATTGGCAGTGGTGACGAATGGTTGGGCTATATCTGTGAAGACATGTTATAGGCAGTGTTCTTCCCACATATCTACAAGCCTCAGCTGTCCAACACACCACTGCTTTTAGACTATCTTTCTCGGCCAGAAGCGATGCAGATAAATATCAATCATGTTTGAGCATTCTCGGGACGGCCCAACTCGGGAGGGTTAAGATTGGATCTTTGAACCGCTCACACAAGATGATAATTATGCCAGAGATTCGCTCCCGATATAGGCTGGTACCCCCCCCCCCCCCCTCTCAATACTTGGGAGGGTTGTTACTGACCCCAAGGCATATGTATACAGTATATGTATATGCCGATATTAATGATAGAGAAAATAAAACTGTGTAGCTCCCATTTGCATAAGTCATTATTTGTGTCTACAGGCAGCATGGCGAAGCGTTTGAACCCCATCGGGGTGGAGAACACAGAGGAGAACAGGCGACGCTACCGCCAGCTCCTGTTCACAGCCGATGAGCGCATGGACGCATGTATCGGCGGTGTCATCTTTTTCCATGAAACCCTGTACCAAAACACAGACGACGGCACATCCTTTGCCCAGCTCATCAAAGACCGTGGCATTGTCGTGGGCATCAAGGTACGTCCCCTCTTCCCTGGCACCCTTCATTCTTTCAGTGCTTATTTGTGAGGGGGTATATTAAGTGTTTTTCATGGCTTTCACAGCTGTCAGCCAACACAGCCAAAATGTATACTATTGTGTGTGTGAGAGATAGCAGCCAAGAGTGTGAGTGTGACTAAATCCTTTGCAGAGCTGGTCATGGATTTCTTAAAAGGAAAATGTGTAGTAAGTAACCCCGTAGTTAGTATGTGGTAGACAGATGCTAGATTTGATGTATCGCTTGGCACACTATTTTGTATTCCACTTTCCCTGTCGTTTGTTGATTGATTCATGCAAGAAGAGCGTCTGCTAAGCCCATGCGTTGTAAATATTTACGGTAGGCTGACACAATTATTGAGAGCAATAAAAATAAGTGCAGGTTAGTTGCACACATACAGTAAAAGCATCAGTTCCTTACAGACATCATAAGCAGCCAAGGCTTGTAGAGTGTATGGTTTCAAACCCACGAGAGGCTGCCTCTATGTTTATGAAAACATACTAGTTGTGTCTCTGTGTTTAGACACACACACATAGTCATGCGTACACACTCTCACACACTGACACACTGAAGGTATCAACAGTAGATCAGGTTAAGAGGATAGGCTAAGCTTTAGAAGATGTATTTACGTCACAGGAATTGTAAGGTCATATTCTGTTGTTCGAATGGAAACAAGTGCGGGCTTGTTTTGAGAACAATTCAGGCTGCCACTTTTTTTTCCCTTCCTCATAACGGAGAGATAGACAGTGTAAAACCTCAAAATGAAGGAGAGGCACAGGTTGGATCCTGGGATGAGTTTATACTGTATGATACGTTAAACATCACTGATAACCATTAAATGCTTGGGGATATATATTTATTATATTTGTTTGCCTCTTGGCAGGTGGACAAAGGTGTCGTGCCCCTGGCAGGAACAAATGGCGAGACAACCACTCAGGGTATGAAGTAAAGTCATGTACAGTCAAACACTTCCATAAATAAGACAATTGGCATGGGCTGTAATTTAAACATCTAGTAATAGCCCATGCTTAGTCTCTCTTGTTATTTGCATACCTGTTTATCTTTTTATTATATTATTATATCCATCTTTGTCATTTAAAGTCTCTCTACTGCATACTTTGCCTACGTTTTAATCAAAATACACGTCATGTTTGTACTGTTATGAGAGTGTACTGTACATGGTGCATGCTTATCATTCAGATATTGATTCTCATTCTTCTCATTCTGCATATTCAGGTCTAGATGGTCTGTCTGAGCGTTGTGCCCAGTATAAGAGGGATGGTGCGGACTTTGCGAAGTGGCGCTGTGTGTTGAAAATCTCAGACACCACACCATCTGAGCTGGCCATCATGGAGAACGCTAATGTACTTGCCCGCTACGCTAGCATCTGCCAACAGGTCATTGTTTTATTCTTTTATTCTTGTTTTGTGTGTTCAGTATAAGCATACTGAACACAAGGGGTCTTATACATACTAGTGCAAGTACAAATCAAAATGGAATCGTTCTAGTACCAATATAGGTACCAATAATAAAAACATGTTTTAATGTGTTCCAGAATGGTATTGTTCCTATTGTGGAGCCTGAGATTCTTCCTGATGGAGACCATGACCTGAAGCGCTGTCAGTACGTTACTGAGAAGGTCAGTACAATTCTTATGGTCCTGTAGAACAGGGGTTCCCAAACCTTTTTGTCTCAGAGCACCCCATGAATATATTTTTAATCCGAGGCACCGGTACATTATAATTTTCACTCCCAGCACCTTTATATATTTATAGCATATCGTCGGTGTCGGGTGGAAACCTTGTATGTCCAGAACCGTTTGTTTTGTATTTATCATCTATAAAATGTACTAAACTAGTGAAAACAGCAGATCTACAAGCACACAACGTCTCGCATCGCGAGGCGTTGTGTGCTTGTAGTGCTGTGTGCTGTTTTCACTTGGAGATACAAGGTTTCTGCCAGACAGTGACAATATTTTAGTGATTATGTTGCGAGGAAAGCGTTAGCCATTTTAGCCATTTTGGCTAGAACTGACTGAAAATAACTTTGTACTTCAAGTTTAAAATTATACTAAATATTTTTTCAAGTGTCCAAATAAATTCCAAATATTATCAAATTATCTCGCCCCAGGGTGCCCCGTCACCCACTTTGAAAACCCCTGCTGTAGAACACTGTGACATTAGAACAGGAAAGACCCATGTCTCCCATGCTCTTGTGCTGAATCATTTAACCCATTTAGTCTGGGAACCCCTTTGCGTTGTTATACCTTTCTATAGAGGAACCCCTTTTCGTAACACTAGCTGTCTAGCAACATTTATTTGAATAGGACCTTTTAATATGTTCTCATCGCATCGCACTGTTATCTTGTAGGTCCTAGCTGCTGTGTACAAGGCCCTGTCAGACCACCATGTGTACCTGGAGGGAACCCTGCTGAAACCAAACATGGTCACTGCCGGACACTCCTGCCCCAACAAGTACACCAATGAGGAGATCGCCATGTCGACCGTCACTGCTCTGCGCCGCACCGTACCCCCAGCTGTCACAGGTCCGTGTGACTTCCATGCACAGTGTGACAAAAGTCCTTACAAGCTGGGGTGCAACATTTAATCGAACTAATCAAATTAACCGACTATAAAAATGTATATATACTTTAATAATCGATATGTAATCACTTCCTTTTTTGGCTATGTCAAGATTCAGAACATTTCAAAACAATTGTAAAAATAATAAAAAATGGCCATCCACATTCCACAATCTCCCAAAGCGCTGTGAGGGTTATCTAAAAAGTAATAGAATAATCGTTAAGAAAATCTATAATTGCAGGCAGCTCTACTTGCAAGAAGGAAAGATGTTTATGTCTGTAAAAATGAATGCCACTTTCAGCTGAGTGGAAAGATTCATCTGTTCTGTAAAATCTGTCTCTTTCCACAGGAGTGACATTCCTCTCTGGAGGCCAGTCTGAGGAAGATGCCAGTGTGAACCTCAATTGCATCAACACCTGCCCACTCGCCAAGCCCTGGGCTCTTACCTTCTCTTATGGCCGTGCCCTTCAGGCCTCTGCCCTCAATGCCTGGAAAGGAGATCTCAGTAATGAGAAGGCAGCAACTGAGGAGTTCCTCAAGCGTGCTGAGGTACATTTGAGTTCTACATGATTTATAGGTGTCTTTGAGTGAAAAAGACAGACTTTAGTGTGAACTCTTGTACATAACAATGAGTGTGAAACATCCTCTAAGTATGTAGTTAAGGGTTAAGTCTCATGCACAGTTGCACACTGATGATGGCCAAAGGATAGCTTGAAAGGTCTATTGCTTGTCAACCCCTCATAGCGACAATATGAATGCCTCTTTGAATGAGATGACTCTCGTGAAATGCCTTTAGTGCAGAAACATTTAAAATTCGTTTTCAAATTTCTGCTTGAAAATGTATTTGTCACTTAGCATTTCTATCATTCTTATGGTACATACAAAGACGATAATAACTAGTAAGACGCCTCAGGGCGACATGCAACTTCGCCCTTAATTCTTGGCCATATGGCCAGTGAGTATATCGGACCAGTTACCCATATATGGAGAACCCTGGTACCCATATATGGAGATTCATGTACTGATGGTAGATCCCTGTCTGAACCAGCCACACTGATATGGGCTGTCTTCCTCCACATATGGGCATTCCCATAAGAAGTCCTGTTAGATATGGGCTTAATATTGATGACATCAGGGATCCCCATTTATGGGCACAAAAGGGATGCTGTTAGAGTGGTTCCCATGACATCACAACAGACAATCCCTTTTATGCCCATACATGGAGATCTCTATCTGAACTAGCCACACAGATATGGGCCAAGTCTTGGCCATCTGGCCAGTGATGTATATCGATGACATCAGGGACCTTCATGGGCATAAAAGGGATTCTGAGGAATACCCATATATGGACTTTTACATAGGTGATGTCACCTGTGATGTCACAGTGATGTGTCAGGGGAACCACAGTGTCAGGCGTGACCTTCAGACAGACAGAGAGATACATGGACAAGATGTGCTGGTTTTCATAGTAAACTTGAAACCTACGGTCGCAAATAATATTTTGATTTTGATCATGCCATCCTGCAGAATAGATTAAGCACAAACTAACTTAATTAATTCATGTGTTTGTTTGTGCACATTCATATTAGGATACAATACAATGAGCAAATGGATACAAAACAGTGCTGGATATTTCCAAGGAAGTGGGGGCTGGGGTTCTGTTAAAATTCTGTGGCACATCATGACTTCTCCTCTCCTCCCTCCAGGCAAATTCCCAGGCAGCGCTGGGTAAATATGAGTCTGCTGGAAGTGGCGGTGCTGCTGGACAGTCCCTCTACGTGGCCAACCATGCCTACTAAGCATCACCTTCCACCCACATACTACTGCCTCCAACTAATAGTTTAAACTGCTCTGTTACTTCCCCGTCAGTCACAGGCCTGCGCTGTCTACTGTACTTTAGGGTTGTTGTCACTGATGTTAACTGTTATAGATATGTTCTTAAAAGATATATTTTGAACTTGTGTTTGTAAAGGGAAAGGCGTCTTTCAGTTTTTCCCGTTAAGCTGAACAAATTAAATTAGAAGTTTGAGCTTTGCAGATTTAAAATAAAAATATATGATCAAGTTTAAAATGTAATTGTTTAATTGTACTACCTATTGGAACCAGTTTAGAGATTTCAGGTGGGATCTCACAAAAGTTATAAAGTTTTAAGCTTGTGTTCTGGTCAGTATTCACTCCATGCCTAGCCTGTACTGTCCCTCTCAACAATCAACTCTCACCTCTCTTCCCACTCTCTGGACCCTCCAGAGCAGAGCAGAATAGCATGATGTGTGACTCGTTGTTTGGCTTCTGTCTAACTGCAGCTGTGAACTTATCTGTAAAACACTGTAACGACTGTATTAACACCCATTGATGATACAAACAGATAATCAGTGACTTGACGATCACAATCAAACAAGAGGATGAACCTCTGGGCAAGATACGGTAGCATCTGCCAAAGAGTTCATCTGTGTGTTTGTGGAAGTGTTGATTTTTGCAGAGTGAAGTTATTTTAGCAGCCCAGTGAGAAGTCAAGTACGGAGGGCGTAGTACTGTGAAACACACTCTACACTCCATTTGGTTGCACAAGAGACAGTTGTAGCATCAGCAGATGTGGGGATAGATAGACAGCAAAACCCCTATAGCCACTGCACACCCAAGTTTCATCGTAAACGTTTGTTTCACACTCTTCTGACTATCCGTAATTGAGGAAACATTCTGTGTGTCTATCATAACTCAGTATAACGTTTAGCTTTAAATTATTACACAATCAATGTATTCAGTTATGTGATGGTATAGGTATTATGTGATACTCGTGCGTCTCACCCCCCTCCCCCATTAAAGGAGAGTGAACTAGTGATGAGCGGACCAGCAAGGAGTGGGGTTTGTAGGAGGGGAAACATTCAACGCAGTTTTGAAATCTTGTGATGTTTGTGGTGTCTATTGTTCTTGAAGCACTTGGTGTGTGAAATAGTGGAGAAAAAAGTTATAGAAAACTAAAATAAAAATATTAACGAATTAAATGCCTTGTGTGCCAATTCTTTGTTGTTGTTTTTGTCATGCCCATTTTTCAAAATCTAGATTTAATGAAATGTACATTGACATTATTTACTTTGTGTCTCTCTCTGATAGTTCCAGTAGAGTACAGGTCCTGTAACATTTCCAAAATAGACCAAATTATAAAGAATATAATTGCTTGTATAGTAAACCTTGTATATTTATTGTGTGTCCGACATTCGAGTTGAAGATTTTTTAAATGTATTCTTTCAATTTTAAACATTTCTTTGAATTTTTATTGAAACATGGAGTTAAAATGGTAAAATATGTCGCCAGACACAAGGGGCGCTAGTTAGGTTGGAGGTTGCGTACCTCCGCCAGAAATAGATGCGTTTGTTAAATTTTTGGGTCAGCCGACGGGGCGGCTGCTTTCTTTAGCCACGCCACCCGCGTGATATCTAAAGGTAACGGCATACACGAAGGGAGCGCTCGTTTTATGGTTAGATGTCACAGTTATTGTCCACGACATTAAGTTATTGTCCACGACACTGCAAGCGGCGCGAAGGCCAGCGGACCTTGGTCCTGCTCTTCGCCCCCGAGCGCCGCAGGCGCGAGTGGCCGCTTACGAAGCCGTGGTGAATGCAATCGTTATATTTATGCCCAGGCCGTAAGGCCTGGGCAAGCGCACGATAAACGCCATGATAATTGGGTTTTGGTGCACCTCGCGCGGTCCAAGTGACTACAACGGAGCGCTCCCTACGTCCGGTTCAGCCAATCACAGCGCATCTTTTCCGGGACTTGCCGCAATGCCGTTACGTTTCAATATCACGCTCCTCACCCACCTTTTGCACGAGTTCCTGACTTTCTTTTAACCCTAATTATTCCGTATTATGTCTATACTCCAGCCCCAGAACCTCAATCTCCGCTGTTCTAATAGCGGAGGGTGATGATGTTATGGGGCTTTTGTTGTTGCTTAAGATAGCTTAATTTAAAAGCTACTGACTGTCCTTTCATTTGAAATAAAGAGATCCACCCGTAGAGCAAGCCTGGCTACTTAGGTCACGTGATAAAGGTTAAACTGGTTGGAATGAATGTAACGCACCCTGTCAGCTCATTGGCATAAGTCAAATGGCGAGCACGGAAGTGGGTGAGTGAATTCATGGTAGTAGATGTGGATAAATGTAGATTATTACATTTCCATTCGCTAACTTCGACTCTAGAACATAGTTGTCATGTCTACTCATTACTTTTCACACCATAGCGGTACTCAAGCAAGTAACGACCTAGATCATGGCACACAATGCAATGCTCACAGTACAGTACACACTACTACAGTTCTGGAGACAGGACAGCCAGATGTACTCATCTATAATAATACATTAATTGTGCAATCCAATAATCTGGTCAGGGTCGTCAGCCGGCATGTGTTTCATGTTGAGTGCACAGAAGAACCAAATGACTGGTCTTGGGCTCAGAAGAGTGCATAGTTGTAGGCACACAGCAGCAGTAGCTTGTGGGCTACATTTGTTGTCACCAGACGTGGACACATAAACTCCTCATATTTTCTTTTTATCTCTTGAATGTTAAACAGCTGAAAGTACACAATAGAATCCTGAGTCTGGGAGTGGATATATATTAACACTGATTTTGCTGTGTAATAACTGTGTAATGATGATAATAATAAAGGGGATTGTTTCCTGTAGTGTAGGTGTACTGTTTATGTTAGCCTAGCTGAGCTAGACATCCACCAGCGTGAACAACTCCTGAACAATTAACCCCATGCTGGCGCAATGTGTCACGTCAAAATAAATAATAAATAATGGAAGCTTTTACCTTGAGTGCTTAAAGCAGGGGTCTTCAACGCTTTTTCATGCCAAGAACCCCCTAGCTGAGAGAGGGATGAAGCAGAGCAGGGACCCCCACTACATACTGTCTAACATTCTCCTCAGAATAGAGATGCTGGTTAATGTAAAAACAAAGTTATTATCACTCAAAGATGTGGTGGCCCCCCTGTAGTAACTCTGAGGACCCCATAGCGGTCCCGACCCCCTGTTGAAGATCCCTGGCTGAAAGGGTTCATCCTTCGCTCAACACCTGACACTCTTTTAATGGCCACTGGCTTCTGCTTTGCTGTCTGTTTGTCTGTATCTCTCATACAGAACGCAAGCGAGGCCAGCTCGCTGCTCTGGCCATTGCAGCAGTCGTCATTGTCGTGGGGGTCCCTCTGTGGTGGCGGACCACTGAAACCTACCGTGCATGGCTACCTGTCAGTGAGATCAAGGAATTGGCCAAGCTTCAGGTGTGTGTGTGTGTGTGTGTGTGTGTGTGTGTGTCCTTTTATGTTAGTGATCCTTTTGAAATTGTTGTTCTTAGATTGTTGTTATACTAGGATTTAGTCTGATACGGTCTGGCATTTGACCCATAATTCCTTTACTGTCTATGTACTGCGTAGGCATGCATCTAAGCAGTGAAAACCCTGATTTGTTTTGCAGCTGCAGCTGAGTGTTGATGTGGAGGTAGTGTTTGCACGTGGAACCCTGACCCCTGAACAGCAGAAGAAGGTTCCGTTGATACAGACTGAAGATGAGGAGCACACGGTAGATGGTGAGGATGTGGAATGTTATTGTAAAGCTTGAATTGTATTAAACTGGCATTTTAGTCTACTGTTACTTTTCATCACTTGTTTTCTATGAAATACTGAATGACAACTGCTTTTGTTACCATAACATTCACTCTAATTTATGAAAGGTGAACTGATGATAATGTTGCATTGCTGTGTGGTGTTATAAACTACGAGGACAGACCATGATATCTCCCCTTAAATTCAGTTGTTTTGACTTGTTCTTCTTTCCAGAGGACACAGCTTTAAGGTACAGATATGAGACAAAGTACCGTACAGCTACCATCATGGAGGAGGATTCTTTAAATCAGCCCACTGCTGCAGGTGAGATGTTACAGTATATTCAGCGTTAAACTCTCTCAACAATACACCAAGTGACCTGAATACATCTTAAACTAAGAGTGGTGAGAATGATGACTAGGCAGAAAAGGATACACACAATGGACCTCATATTAAATGTTTTAATAGTACCCACTGCTCATAATAGTTAGGATAGGTTAAATTAGGAGGGCACATTTCACGTATGTGTAAATGTTGTATTTTGCATGTTTTGCTCCTAAGAAAAGACCAATGTCATGAAATGGTGAAACATGAAACGGTCTTGGACAACAATGGCTGAATATCAGGGCACGGTTTAAGAATTGCTCATGTGTAAATTTGAAGAAAATGAGGCAAACAGCCTGTTGGAAATTACCTTAGAATGTAATTAATTGCAAGAATAAACAGTTTCCCCAAGAATGTAAAAAGGAAAGTAAAGACACCACACACTGTAATCTGTTTCTGTATGTGTATTAAATCCTATAGTCAGTCTCAGTGGTACATCATTTTCTTCTGAATACATTAGATTTTACATTCAACATATGGTCCAAAAATACATAAATAATGATATGTTCTTATCTATACATGTCACAGTTTCATTGGTCAGTTAAACATAATATGGATGAGGAGATGGTTACGTTGCAGGGACAAGGGCTTCTTTGTGGATGTCCAAGCGTCCACTTGAGCCATCATTATCTCAAGTGTCTGTTCATTAAGACTCCAGTCTGACCATGACATATCCTCCTTCCTGCAGTAAATTACACTTTAACAGAGATATAAGTCACAGTGTCCAGAAAGACAGAATACCCGTGACTTTTAACACACATAGGATGATGTCTTAAATACACTAAATAGACAGATATTATTTAATATCCTACCACAGACAACTTCCAATGAGACGTTTACTGTAACATGAACAGATAAAGCCTGGCAAGTTTTTGGAATGGGAAATAAAAACGACAAAAAGAAGTCACAGTTTATGAGACGCAGTAGGAAGGCATGGCACTGGAACTCTGCTATCTGCGGATATGGATCAGAGAATAAGCAGCAGGCTACTTTATTAATCCCAGAAGGGACATTTGTCCTTTGTCCTGCATCGGAAATGAACAGATGTTATCCAGGCTGCATCAGATGAAAAGACTATGAATTGTATTTGTATGGCGTTCATTTCATAATTGCTACTCTTTTAGAGCTTCAAAATGGTTCCACCATTGGCCGAGGTGGTGTCTGCTGCTGTCCTGCAAATTTTAAACATGACATGGCAAACAACACTTCACCCAATTATTATTATTATTTTTTTTACAAATGACGGGCACTGAAACATTTTATTTTTGCTTAAATAATAAGTAATTCTAAGGGCCCCCAACATGTTTCCAAATGCATACACAATATCTGTAAAGGAAGTTCAGCTAATAACACAAATAAAACTACAGGTAATCACACTATGTTACTGCTGCTTGCAACATTTCTGACATTTATGAATGAATATAAACATGTTTTACTGCTTTTTGTGTGTAAACAACCCTAAAAATATTCTATTGAGACCACTATGTGACTAAATTGTTCCTTCTGTTTTTTTTAGATGCAGATCTCTCTCTGCACATGCTCAGTGAGAGCCCATGTGGATCTGTCGTTGTGTATGTCATTCCAGAATCATCGTCCTTGCTGCCTGAGGTTAATCACAATCTCTTTCTTAGTGTCCTCTCTATTTCTCTGCACTCCTCTGACTGTCCCATACCTTTTTTGGACATTTTCTGCTAGTTTTCTTTGCTTTCCCTCTTTATCAAGACTACACATTTTTGTACATTCTTAGATACATGATTATTTCAGTTTTCTTAATCATTGGATTTTGATGTTCTCTTTGTGTAACATTACTCTTGTGTGTTTTCTGTATGTTCCCATTGGCCAATCTAATACTCTCAGGAAGTGACGGTGTACGTTGGTCAGCGGCGGACAGCAGTGCTTCGTATCGATCCGCCCATGAGACTGGGCAAGA
Organism: Nannobrachium achirus; assembly: GCF_963921795.1. NCBI lineage: Eukaryota > Metazoa > Chordata > Actinopteri > Myctophiformes > Myctophidae > Nannobrachium > Nannobrachium achirus. Next base: position 20,739,761 of record NC_137826.1, read on the forward strand.
CTACTCTGCCACAGCTCCTCACACACATTCAGCCGCGGGTCAAGCAGGTGCTGCAGGTTATGTCTTTCAGCCATGCTGACATCACCGCCGCCCTTAGTGACAGAGTCCGTCTCAGTCCCGGCAACAAGGAGAGTAGGGCTGATAGCATGAGAGCCTTCAAATCCAGCCCAGGTTAGACTTTGTTTGCAGCACATTTTCATCCTCCCATAATGAATATGAACGTTCTACTCAAAGTAGTTTGAGTTCATTTTGCATCATACGGTACATTGTTGTATGTTGTATGTTTAAATGAGCAACAGCCAAAAAAAATATCGACTCCTGGATTGTGACATATTTTTTGTTGTGTGAAATTGGACACACTTCCACAAATGTTGATGGACAATGACATTTAGGGCTGTCACGATTATGACATTTTACATGGCGATTAATTGTCACTCAAATAATTGTGATTAACGATTCAATTGAGATTTTGTTGTGGACGATTCTGTTTGTTTTTTAGGCTTTGAAGTTGCACATGGCAGATATGACATAATCTAATATATTCTATATATTAATGACATGCAGAAATGAATTTAATTTCTTAAATCTCTTTTGTTGTCACTGTTTCAGGCTATGAAATCACATTCAGCCTGTTGAACCCAGACCCAAAGTCGCACAACCTACAATGGGACATAGAGGGAGCTGTGCAGAGCTACATCCAGCCTTTGCTTACAAAACTGGCCCATGTGGCCAACTTTAGCATAGACTCTCAGGTAAAGTCACTGTGAGCATTTTGCCCCTGAAGATTCCCATCCCTTGTTTGTGTGTTTGCAAAGAACACTTTGTAGAAAATATACTAGCTATGCCTGCGTACCTGTTCTCCATACAGATCTTGTACTATGCTGTGCTGGGGGTGAACTCTCGCTTTGACAGCAGCCTCAATGCCTACACACTCAACGCTGACAGCCTCGCACATGTCATCAACCCTGTGGAAGCTAGGCTAGGTAAGATATTAATAAATACAATATAGCTGCACAGTTTTATGGAAAATGTTTTGCTAGATGTTGAAATCACTGATGAGCAAAGTGGTATATGGTCAGTGGTTTCCAAACGGTGTGCCGTCACATGAAACACTTACTCACTCATTTCCCACAGCAGAAGCAAATTCTATAACCTAAAAACATATATTTTAAGTAACAACTTTAGACTTGCTGTCTCTGTTTTGGGCTTGTAAGTTGCCAGGTCAAAAGAATGATCTATCTTTTTCAATTTCACAATTTGTCTTTTAAGTGGTTAAACATTAGAAAATAGAAATACATTTTACAGAGTGATAACGGGTGTTATTCAGGTTTTTTTGCACGGATATGAAAACGGGCGTGCCTTGAGATTTTGACTTGATCTTTGGTGAGTCAAAAAGTTTGAAAACCACTGAGGGTGATTATATTTTGTGTCCAGGTTCAAATGCTGCGTCTTCCAACCCAGTGCTGAACTTTCTGCTGTACGTCCCTGACGCTCACCACTCTCCACTTTACATCCAAGGCCACAGGAAGCAGGATGTACCTTCCAACGCATTTCACTCACCGCGGTGGGGCGGTATCATGGTAAGATCAACACTGTTCTAAGGGCATCAGACGAAGAGAATTGTTATTTTTAAAGGAGATTGGGCAGTCTGCTCTGCAGGTATTAGAAACCCAGTCTTCTTAAAGTATGTGTGGTGTGGTGTGGTGTGGTGTGGTGTGGTGTGGTGTTGTGTGATGTGTTGGTCTGCAAATTAGACAGACCTTGTTCAACTATCAGTGTAAAATGATATATTTTCTTAATAGGTCTATAACGTCAATGATAACTATGGCCCAGAGACTGAATTTCCAGTAAACATCAACATTAACATGGCTGAAGTCATGGGAGTCTTCCTCGCACAACTTCGGTAAATTGTGTTTGTGTGTATGAATATACATTATATTATTTGTATACATTTTATCATCTAACAATAAGCAATAAGCATGATAAAACTTTCCTCTGCCCTGCTCTGCTCTCCAGGCTTATGTTGGGTGTGCAGTCATCTAACTCTCCCCCTGGCTTCCTGATGGCACCATGTGGCAACGCAGGATTGGCTGACTGGGAGCTTGATCGCCTCATGTGGAGTCGTAGTGTGGAGAATATTGCTACGGCAACTACCACCATCACCTCCCTGGCACAGCTCCTTGACCAGATAGGCAACATTGTCATCAATGACAACATTGCCCAGCAAGTAAGCTGTGCTACATCAATTTACTTTGTTTGGTTGTATGTACAAGGTTGTTATGTTGTTTACATTTGTTTATGTGCTTTTTCACCATGAATGGAATTGCTCCTTATGGTTCCTTGATCAAAGAGCACAAAAGCAGAAACCGATAATGATGTCCAATTTTAACTGTTCTGTCAAAGTTCACACATGTACAATGAATTCTGAACATACAGTATCTGTAATTTTCACAATTTCTTATATGATTGATTGTTCCCATCGTGCAGGTATCTAGCACGGTCACTGCTCTACAGTTGGCTGTGGGTGAGCTGGAGGCAGGAAACCTGGGCCTTGCTCTGCAGTACAGTAAAGAAGCTATCCTTGCTTCAGAGAGGGCTTTCTTCGACCCCTCCCTCCTCCATCTCCTCTACTTCCCTGATGACCAGAAGTTTGCCATCTACATACCGCTGTTCCTGCCCATGTGTGTGCCTATTCTGCTGTCACTTCTCAAAATGGCATCTGAAGCCAGACAGCGACGCAAGGATAAGAATGCCAAGAAGGACTGAGGAACATTCCGGCATGAAGTACTCAAGTGTTCGATTTACAGTATTTGTGATGCCTTACAGAAGATTGTTATGTTTGTCAGCAACACTACAACCATAACTCTAGTCTGAAGTCAAAACATGTCACAAGTCAAACATATTATTTTGTGAATGGCCTTTATAACATAACGCATACATTGGTTCTCAACCTGAATGTTGTGTTGGCCAGGGAGGAATATATGCAAGGGATAATGTACAGTGAGATGGTCATTATTGAACATAAACTAATCGGATCAAGCGGGACAGCTGTGAAGTGTCAGTCATTATTAGAAAATGGCCACGTCACTGTGCATAATCCTGGTAATTACACTGCTACTTACTTATAATGTATGAGCTGAATTTATGATTTTATTAGAGGTTCGTCGCACTGCCGATCCGACTGATATCTGTCAGTCCTTGTGCTGAAGTCATCAGTGTAATGCTCATATATTTATAGGCTTTCCCCCTTCTGTGCTCCTATATGGATATCCCTGCAAACATATCAGTATATGTCCATAAATGGGCATATACTGATATGTTTGTGCCTGATGCCAAGAGACACATTGAGGTTAGACAACACACTCCATATTTGGGCGTAGCTGCATTATACTGATATGTTTGTGCCTGATGCCAAGAGACACATTGAGGTTAGACAACACACTCCATATTTGGGCGTAGCTGCATTGGGAACTTATATGGTTATGGCTGATTTATGGTGACATGAGCGTGACTAGCATGATCCAATTTTAATATCCACAAGTTTCCAACGTCCCATTGTGCGTTGCGCAGAAGGTGTGGGGCAGTTCCAGCGTCACAGCCAAGTGTCATTTACAAGCTCAATCGTTGCAACTGCGATGCGACGTGTATGTCAGTTGTTCTCCGGTAGTGCCCCACACATAATTCTGCAGTAAATTCCAGCTGAAACAGGTGGATAGGAATAGGATATAGTACAAATGTTTTGCTGCCATAGCAATGTAATTAGGCAGAGCAGCATTACACTATCAAGAAATAACAGACTATTAATGCTGTGACTAATTGTTTGTAGATCGGCTATTCTCAAATAGCTTATCTACAATGCATCACAGATTTAAAGTGGTTAAACTGATTTTGAATCTTTCTGTTGGGGATCCTTGGGGGATGCATGCAGACGGTTGGGGACGGTATATGCTATTTATTGAAGGTGAAATTCAGGTTCTGTGGGATATTTACGTTTATGTTATCATTTCTTTTTTTAAGATTATTTATTATGTTTCTTTTCTTCACTGACTGGATATTGCACTGAAAATGGGAAAGCTTGAATGATTGTCAATTTAACGTTTTTATATTTGTTCAGTAAATTTAAATTGGAAACAAAGACTGCTGTCTATGTCATTGTTATGCTGGTGTAAGCCAACTTTGGTGAAGTAACATTTATAGAACCTTAAGCCTACATAACAGGATTATGGCACATCACAACAGCCAGTCTAAAAATAGTTCTAGGATTGTTTCTATTCTAACAGACTGTTTTAAAACCATAGACTGTAGTTTAAAACAGGCAATTTAGGACTACAAGGTAATTTAAATTAAATTATATTTGAAATTCACTGTATATGTCGACTCCTCCTGGCATTTCACTGCTTGTGACTGTAAAGTGTAAACAGCAGTAAGTAGATAAATAAATAGGTCTGCACTCTGCTCCCTGCCCTTTGTACCCTGTTTGTACCCTCTTTGATGGGTCCGATCCTTTAGCAAGACGGCGCATGCCGGAGGAGCGCGAGCAGGGCGGAGGCGGCGAGTTAAAAATGTTCATGCGTTCTGTGAAAACAGTGGTGGAAAGTAAGTAACTTAATAGCCTACTAGTTACTGTACTTAACTACAATTGAGATATTTGTACTTTACTTGAGTATTTACAATACTTTTACTTCTACTCAGTCACTCCACTACATCTCGGATCCAAATATTGTACTTTTACTAAAAAACATTAACAACTGCAGCCCTATTTCATTTGAGGCATTTGAAAATAGCAGATCTGCAAGCTCACAATTGCTTGTAGATCTGCTATTTTCAAAAGATTTTTAAACATTTGAAACTTGGAATGGACTTTCTACTTTTGGTACTTTAAAGGAGTAGTTCACCCCCAAAATGACTTTTTTTCTATTGATTACTCAGGCCATGGAGAGTAGAGTTCAATAATATTTTTTGGTTTTTGTCACATTCCTAAGATAAAAATGTGATAACAATAAAATTTACCCCCATTGATTCCGGATGGTGACCCGTTTCGAAACGGGTCACCATCCGGAATCAATGTGGGTAAATTTACTCGAATCAAAATGTTGTCTTAGGAATGTGACAAAAAACAAAAAATATTATTGAACTCTACTCTCCATGGCCTGAGTAATCAATAGAAAAAAAGTCATTTTGGGGGTGAACTACTCCTTTAAGTACAGTTTGATTACTTTAATAACAATACTTTTGTGCGTTTACTCGAGGATAAACGTTGAATTGTATTTGTATTGTAGTAAAGCCTGGTGAGGCGAGGTTAGTATTGTAGCAGAGTATTGTACAAAATGTGAGTAGCCTACTTTTCCCACCACCACTGGTTATAAAATAAATGTTCTTGCGTTCTGAGAAACGCAGCGCCGTGTGTGAAAAGGAGCGCACCATTGCTTTGTACTGTGATGACGTAGTAGCTAGGCCCAGGGTCGTCGAGCAGAGGCTAGGTTACCTCCCATAGCCGAGTCTTTTGTTTCTTGGCGTTTTAGAGATTTTACCATAGATTTTTTTACCTCCACCGCGACACGTTGTATGATATCATCCGTGTAACGTTAACTAAAGACAGCCAGGTAAGTTGTGTGATATTTTCTTGGCTGTGGCGAAGGTCAAACCATCGTTATTTGTTTTAGGATAGCCTTGTCCGCTAAGCTAACTCTAACAGAAAAGAAGCAGCTTGTTTTATCGGCATCATGTCTGGCGGCGGGAGCGTGATCCGGGGCCCGGCGGGGAACAACGACTGTCGGGTGTACGTGGGGAACCTGCCCCCCGACATCCGCACCAAGGACGTGGAGGACGTCTTCTACAAGTACGGGGCGATCCGAGACATCGACCTGAAGAACGGGAGAGGAGGGCCGCCTTTTGCGTTCGTGGAGTTCGAGGATCCGAGGTGAATATCTGTGCCGAGCCGTGCCGTGCAGGCTGCCATTTTCAACAACAAACGCGGGTTCTCAAAGTGGGGACCGTTGTTGATTGAAACCCTTTCAGTGGTCAGTGAATAGCCCGCATGGCGCCTATGCGAAAGAAATAGTGCAGTTTTCGATACAAGCATGACATTTGGGACACTGTTAGAGCAGAATGCCCCTAGGCCTTGTATGGATTGAGAAGAAAGGGACCCCAATTTAAACAAGCCTAAAAGCTTTCTTATGGTATTCATCCTTTTAGTTGACCTTTGTATCAGTGAGCCGTACCTTTTCCTATGCAAACCGTTTAATGAAGTATCTAATCAATCAATCAGAGCCCTAAGAACTAGTTTTGGCTATTATGGCAATTGCAGATTTGTCCCGCGGTAACCATGGCAGCCATTTTCAAAATGGCCTCCACCTCCTCTGGCGGCAAGTGTGGCCTTTCATTGAGGTGGTCACTCAGTCATGTTTTTGTCAGGATAGCCATGGCCACTTGGGGTCACCACGACTGCACACGTAACTGGCTGATTCTGTAATTAAGGAAAATTATGTTTTTACTTAGTTCCTTGAATGCCAGGTATTTGTAGTAAAGTAGTTGCCACTTGCCATCATGTTGTAAATAGTAGCCTACCTCTGTATTCCTCATCCTTGAAAATGTAGGGTTAGACACTGACTGGAATCATTATCCTGACCTAGGTGGTCTAGAATCTGAGTTAATGGTCAAATAAGGGCAGGTAATGCCGTGGCGGCCATTTTGGAAAATGGCTGCGATGGTTACCGCTATAGAGGTATAATAGGGACTTTAAGCTCTGATTTTTAGGCAACGCCGGGCGGAGTACGGCTGCTATGACGCAATTGCCATTGCAGTAAAAATTCTTTAGCAAACGGCTGTCGACAACGGGGTCCCACGACTCCCACCCCTTTTACTGAACTCTTTGGTTCCCATGGCGACGCGTCTATGCAGACGTTGTAGCCACTACGTGGAAAGGGAACTTCTGCCGTTTTAGGGACTAGGGACAGCTGCGATGGCAAGCAGATTTATCTATCAAGCACTGATCCATTTCCGGTTGCTGTAGCCGTCTGCTGTAGCCATCAGAGCTTAAAGTCCCTATTATAAACTAGAGGGCGGACTGCCTCCAGCTAGTCATTTCAATTAAAGTTGCTCAGTGATGTTTGAAGCACACGGAACACTGCCGGAAGTACCTCGATTGCACCAAGGCTTTCATAGACCATATTCATCACCAGGCGGCCATGTTTGCATTTTGTAGTGAAAAACCGGGGTGGCATTTCATTAACTTAAAGGAGTAGTACATCTGGGAGTCGGTCTCCCAGATGTACCTCCACTTCCGCATTTGGGCACTCAGTCTAAGCACCCAGAATGTCTGAGTGACAGAGTGAGTCCCCAAATGCGGAAGTGTGCCGGTGCCAGCAGTTGCTACCTGCAGTCAGCTTTTGGGCAGTAGTGCAGGGAAGCCTCACAGTTTACCAGCCTTTCTGGGGGCTTGGTAACCACGGTACAAATCTGCATGCTGAACAGTGTGCCAAATTTCATACTCGTACTGTAAAGTGCACTCATCACAGCAGGCATTCTGACAGGTAAACGCAACTGAGAAGGTAATGCCATTAAAGGTGAAGTAATCTTACTGCATGTAAATATCACTTGTGGTATTTTAATTAGCTTTATATTTGATAGTAATCATTGCTGTAGTGTGTTTAAGTAAGTTTAACAGGACTCTCCCCGTCTCTCCAGTTCTTTAGAAAACAGAAAATACATGTTCAGGACAGGTTGGGATCCCAATTGTATCCAATTAGGAGACAGGATTTATACAGGCTAAACAAGTACACAAAATGCCTAAAAACAGGTGCTTTTTGCTTTGCAAATATTAAGAATTTGAGTGATTACAAAATTATAATAAATGGCTTACCCTTTTTACCTAACCTCGAACAAGGCAAACCTTTAAAAAAACACAAATTTACTCTCAAATGTTGACCCAAATTGTTTGTTTACACAGATGTCTTGGTGGTTCAAGGCTGTAGTGATGGGTCATTAACCGATTCGTTCATATGAACTAATTCTTTGCTGTGAACATTAACAAGGGCGATGATATACGAAAGTAGTAGTATGAATAAACGTGTTCACTTCTTGGCACCGTTACGTTTCACACTTTCGTTCATGGGGCGGGCGGGACAGACCATCATCAGACAGAAAACGGTGCGGTAGAGTTTTTCTCTAGACAATAGACATGCATGCGTATTTATATTGAAATTAAGGTAGCCTGCTGTCGTTCCTGGACAAAACACAGATGGTGTTAGCACCACATTTAAGTATCAAAAGAAAGAAATATACATGGTCCTAGTCAAGACAAAGGATAGGTAGGCAGTGGTCAATTAACATGTTTTAGTTTGAATAGAAGATGCAAATGGTATGCTACGCCTATGTGAGTGATTAGATAGCAATTCGATTGTGAATGACAGTGCGGTTTCTGTGCAGTCACTCATGTCAGTGGGATTGTATGCACACAGTTGCATGCATTATAGTAGCTCATGCACAAGTTTACCCACCACTACAAGGCTGTGTGCATCTGTTGAGCACCCCTCCGGAGGGGGTTTGTCTGATGAGTGAGTAATAGTAGCTTTGTCTTAACAGAGATGCTGAGGACGCCGTTCATGGACGCGATGGATACGATTACGATGGCTATCGCCTCCGGGTGGAGTTTCCTCGAAGCGGAGGACGTGTATCGCCTCCGGGTGGAGTTTCCTCGAAGAGGTGGTGGTGGTGGTGGTGGTGGCCGAGGAGGTGGAGGAGGTGGTGGAATGGGAGGAGCCCCCAGGGGAAGATATGGACCCCCATCCAGGCGCTCGGAGTACAGGGTTATTGTGTCAGGTGGGTGTTCTGACAAACCACTGCTCTGCAGTATTATGTTTATCTCCTTTGCTAATCTTGTGTGTATGTTAGATATGTCACCATTTGTTGCAAAATATATTGGTGTGATAATTTTAGCCATTATCGTAATCGAGTGCAAATCTCTCACCCATTCTTGGTGTGCAGGTCTTCCCCCCAGTGGGAGCTGGCAGGACCTGAAGGACCACATGCGCGAGGCAGGTGATGTATGTTATGCCGACGTGTTCCGTGATGGCTCCGGGGCGGTGGAGTTTGTTCGCAAAGAAGACATGACCTATGCCGTCCGCAAGCTGGATAACACTAAGTTTCGATCTCATGAGGTAGGTTTGGCTTACAGTCACAGAGTAGCTCAACAAGGAATAACTTGTGGAACTATGTTTTGGGATTGGACAGGTCTATCAAGGTAAGACCTTAACCCTTATAGTGCCATTTTGTCGGCTAGCAACGCAATCCGCAGTGCCGATCCCGAACTAGTCCGGCTTTTTTGTCGGCTAGCAACGCCATGCTTTGGTCCTTACCGTGAGCTGATTATTTACCCTGTAGGTGGTCCGAGGGCCGCCGTTGTTTACCGCGATCGCTAAGCGCATTTTCCGCCGATTTATTCAGTAATCCACTGCAGATGGCCAACTTTGAAGCCCATTTTCTCTGAATCTATACTTTTCTGGAAGAGGGCAGCCTTTATTCGCAGCAGAATAGCCGAAAAATGTGCTTCTAACAATAACATTAGCCTAGAGGTAATGGAAGCCAAGGCCTTCCGGCGCATAGTGATGACACACACGAAAGTCATCGTGCACTCATCGTGCACGTAATGGCTGCCAGCTACAGCGTTCCCACCCAGCAGGAGATGGCTCCATCTAGTGGTGGCACTAGATGAGTTTAATAAGAGACTAATGGAATGAAGGTGAACACAGTACTGGTTGATATACTATCACTAGCCCTTACCCGTTCAAAGATATGAGCTCCAAAATGATGTGCAGTGTGTGGGTTATGGGATGTGCACTGTGCACACAGTATATGAGGGATGGAAAGTAACTTTAACTGGTGCTTGCATGATGTAGGAGCATCAATGTAAGAAACCCGTTTCGTTTAATGGCTACAGAGATACTGTCCCCCCCCCCCCCGCCTGCACACACACCCGCCTGCCTGCACACACACACACACACACACACACACACACACACACACACACACACACACACACACACAGAGCTGGTTAAACATGTTGCCTCATGCTAGATGCAGAATAGATGTGCCTCAAGCTAGATGCAGAATAGATAGTAGATACACCATAAAAATGCTAATATACAGTATATGATTTGTGAAAGTGACAAACGGGCTTCACAGTTATGTTAGGTGTGTTCATATGCTAATGGTGATGCGATTTCAGATCAATTGCTCCAGCCACTGAGGAGAAACGGTGTTACAGTCAGTCAGTCGGTCGGTCGGTCGGTCGGTCGGTCGGTCGGTCGGTCGGTCGGTCGGTCGGTCGGTCGGTCGGTCGGTCGGTCGGTCGGTCGGTCGGTCGGTCGGTCGGTCGGTCGGTCGGTCGGTCGGTCGGTCGGTCGGTCGGTCGGTCGGTCGGTCGGTCGGTCGGTCGGTCGGTCGGTCGGTCGGTCGGTCGGTCGGTCGGTCGGTCGGTCGGTCGGTCGGTCGGTCGGTCGGTCGGTCGGTCGGTCGGTCGGTCGGTCGGTCGGTCGGTCGGTCGGTCGGTCGGTCGGTCGGTCGGTCGGTCGGTCGGTCGGTCGGTCGGTCGGTCGGTCGGTCGGTCGGTCGGTCGGTCGGTCGGTCGGTCGGTCGGTCGGTCGGTCGGTCGGTCGGTCGGTCGGTCGGTCGGTCGGTCGGTCGGTCGGTCGGTCGGTCGGTCGGTCGGTCGGTCGGTCGCAAAATTATAGTATAGATATTGGCATAAAATGAAGGGGGAAAAAAAGATGATATATTTGTCAATTGCGATTATTTTGTATGACGATTAATCGTCTCCAGAAACTCCTAACCGCAACAGCCCTAATTACAGTGATATAAACGGTTGCGGTATTGATACCACAAGATTTCCGAGCTCACAGAAATTATTTATTTATTATTTTATATGACACGCTACCTCCGCTATGCCAAATCAGTTTGGTAGTGCCTGCCTGCAATGGCAACGCATTGGAGTCGGGCTAATCTCTTTTGAATATCTGTGATTCAAAATGAGTTAGTCTCAAACACAATGATTTGTGCTGCACGATGCCATTCCCTCTGAACCACACACACACGATTGCTGTAATTTAAAGTTCTCTATAACCAGAAATGTATGAGAGATAAATATAATTTTATTCCAAGGCAATCGATGTCAGACAACTCAGACCGCCTCAGAAGCCCTATGTGTAAGATCGCACTAAGGCATAGTACAGTCGGCTCTTCAGTGCATTCATTTCATAGGCTAATGAAATATTTTTTATTTAAGAATGATGCTTGTCTGTTTTTTGATGGGCCCTAGTAGGCTACCAAAAATAAATAATACAAAAACATATTCCAAATATATATATTTAATACAGTGAAATACTGTATACCGCTGTATTTTGTTAGTACTGTAAAATGTCATACTGTTACATACCTGGATGCCCCTACAGAAAAAGTGTTTTAACTTTTGATTTGGGTTCCTAATGCAGACATGGACTGAAGTTGCTATATTATGACTGTAGATAAGTTCCTTTTGTTTTTGTCAAGTCACTCAGCTGCTTCATCCAATTGCTTTTATAATATCAGTCGTAACTCTGTGTCTGCAGGAACCAACGTTTCTTTGAATCTCATGGAACAGCTTTCCTCTTCCCCATGTGTGCGTATGTATGTGTGTGTGCGTGTGTATGTGTGTGCGTGTTTAGGGAGAGACTGCCTACGTTCGTGTGAAAGTGGACGGTCCACGCAGCCCCAGCTACGGCCGCTCTCGCTCCCGCTCCCGCAGCCGCAGCCGGAGCCGGAGCAACAGAGCGTCACGCAGTTACTCACCACGTCACAGCAGAGGGTCTCCGCGTTACTCCCCCGGCCCCCGCCATTCCCGCTCACGCTCCTAGATATACACGAGACCCTCAGTAAAAAACCAGCCGGCTCAACCCAACAACGCACCTCGGACTGCCAGGATGAGAGCAAACTTCATGACATTGAATATAAAACACAGATAGAGCTCACACACACCCATCTGCTCTGTAACTGTTTCAGTGTTGTCCTCCTGTGGTGTGTTTATGTTACCCCCCCCCCCCCCCCCCCCTCCCTTTCCATTTCTTAATTTTTTTGTTTGGCAAGGTTATATTTTTTCCGGTAGCACCAAATCTGTTTATCATTTGAGTATCTGTTCTGTTTGTGGGCCTGTCTTACTTGTCACCTGGCTTCATGCCCTCACCTCGAGGTAATGTACACCCCACCTCCACCCCTTCTCTTTCTTTATAATGTAAAGAAAGAGAAAGGTTTGCGTAAGGAAACATACATATTAAGATATTATCTGAATATGTACGTTTCCTCTGCTGAATCCTGGAGCTTTTTGACAGGGAATGGCACCATGTTTTTGGTTTGTCATTGTATTGCTTTTTGTTATACTTGTGGTTTTTGTTATGGGGAGGGAATTGCTTTTCTTGACCTTGGATTTACTGTTGTACTGTGACCTTCTCGTGTGTCTCTCTGTAGAGATCAGAGGAGCAGTATAGGATTGGATCACAGGAGCAGGAAACACAGTTCATATTAGGATAAACAGGAGGAGGAGGTGTCAAAACTGGAGTCAATGGTATGATACTGTGGCCTCTCAATTCTGAAAACTACATAATAGGGCTTCCTTTTTTTTTGTTTTACTCAGTATTTGTTTGACCATGCCTGAGAAACCATTATTGAATGTTTTTAATCGTAACAGAGATTTTTGTTTTGCTATATGCTAGTTGCTGTAGTTACTTCTGCATGCCGCGTTTCATTTTTTTCCCTTTAGTTCAATGCACCGGTAAGGTTACTTGGGGCCCTGTGGTTCTGCACACTGGTCTTGCAATTTCTTAATTGCATTGTTTGGAGACCACATCCTTTATCTGGATGTAGTACGTAATACTTTTTGTTTGGAGAAGCAATCATGTGTTCTGGCTTTGGTAAATGTTTCAAATTTCAAAATACAAACTTTTGTTTGTAAGTGATTCTCGATGGCGTCGTTTTTCAATTTAATCCCCTCACAAAATATACACCCTCCTAGATTTTATTTACTGATAGATTTTTGTATTATTATTTACTATGTGCGAAGGTGTGATTCTAACTTGCCTCCTTCTCTTTGACTGGTATTCTGAAGGTTTGGACTGGGCTCATTGTCTCCCCATTCCGGAGCCGGATCAGTGGATCAGGATTCAGGATCAGTTCAGGATTAGAATTAGGCTTCAGGATGGATTGGATACATGGAACAGGAGCATTTTACCGGGAGAGGATCCCGACCCCCGGCCCAGTCCAGCCCGCATAGTGCCCTATTCCCCACCAAACTGGAATCGTTATAGTAAACAAATTGGACTCAATTGGCGTTTCAAATTACTACAATTTTAACTTTTTATCTACGTGGAACCTCAGAGACACGGTCACTGGTGGCATCGGGATGAGCTTTTTTTCTCTCTTTAGGAATTTCCCTCCCCCCCCTTTTTTTTTATTAAAAGAAGGAGCAAAGTTCGGATCAAAACCAGGAGGCGGGCTGGGAGGTGCAGAATGGATCCACGCACGTCAGGAGAGTGGTAAATAGTGGGTGCACATAATCAGGAGGAGGGAGGGAAGAGGGAGGCATGGGGATTTCAAGGGAGTGTGTCATTAATGTGTCTTTTCCCTAGGAGGTTTTTTACATGAGGAAGAAGAGTTATTTTTTTCTTGATTAATTATGATCTTAAGGTGTTCATGGAAGTGTTGATCAGTGTCTTCAATAAAACTTTCAGTCATAGTATAACATGTCTGTGTTTTTCTTGTGGCAGTGGAGCTGCTTGGATTTCTAGGTCCATGATATCCTTCGCACTGTGAGATTTAGCAAGCTGTTCCTCAGACATCCTAGATCCCACTAACATTTTTTTTTTTTTAAATATTGAAAAAGAAAATTGTATGTAGGGACCTAGCACAAATGATCTTCAGATTGGGGTGTGTGGCCGAATACATCATTTGGGGGGCCCTTGACATGAAAGTTTGAGAACTACTGCTCTAGGGAGCATGAAAGTAGACCGTACATTTCATGGGAATTCACTCATTTGATTTTAAGGCATCTTGTTCGTGACCAAATAGTTTTCAGTCACCTTTAGGTCTGTAAATACACAAAGAGCAATGTATATGAAATAAAGATATATGTAGAATGCTTAAGGATAAATGTCTGTTTATGAGCAAAGTAAGTTATACTGAGAAACCTCCAGCCTTTTTTTCTATCTATTAAATTGTGTATTTCTATAATAGTTCTATTAATCTCAAGAACAGACTGATGAGAGAAAGGGAACTTTTCTTTTTGACGATTGCTAGCCTGATTGCTATAATGTAAGCTTAGTTGGTACAGCACAAACCTACATTCAACACTAATTATATAAATTATATATTTTTATAATCACAAAATGACTACTGAGCTCTGGTATAGGGTGGTTGATGGGACAAGCACCTCTAGCTCAATCAATACCGAGGAGCTTGTGGTGGACTACAGCAAGAAGAGGTTCCTATGAGGAGTAGCTACCCACTAAACAAAATTGATTATTCATTAAATTAAGACGTGTGAAAATAAATGTGTGTGAATGTGAGCTAATAACTATTATAGTTAAGAAATGGGCTCGAAGAGGTTCCTGTGGCTGTGAGTAGTAGTGGCGGGCCAAATTGAAGTATAATATATGCTATTAATAGGCCTACTATTATGTTGACTGAACAAATGGACTGGACCGAAAACATTGAGGCCCCAAGCTGTTCATTCTGACAAGGCTGAGGTCAATGTGTGCAACACGGTGCAACAGGCTGCTGCAGGTGTTCTAAAAGTATAGTGACCACTGAGTGTCCTCTTTGCCATGGTCTGAAGCCTGAAGGAGGTATCGGCACACGGAACGGAACACTAACAAACTGAACAAGGCCATCTCATGAAGACGAAGGCTAGCTCTCGTAACTGGACAAACTGGAGGTGATGGATGAGGAGGAAGCTATCCTGATGAAGCCCTCCCCTGCCACCACTCTAGTGAGTCCTTTGTTCCAGTGATCAAACTCCATAACCAAGCAAGCCCTCATATGTTCTCTCCTGTACTTTGTTGGATTAATGTCCCCTGCTTGATTCTGGCACTTTTGCACGTGTATAGCAGGTCTACTGAGATGTACTACCTAACAGATGCCTGTTGAGGGTTTTTGCATATAGGCTATATCTTTAACTTTTTATAGATTACATATTTGCTCATAATCACTCACTGTTAGACTGTACTAATGCTTGCAGTATAATATCCATATAGGCCTAGCCAAGCCAATACTGTTGAAGCCTGGTTGACACTGTCAATAATCTATAATTAGGGGTATCCACCATCATGGATGATATAGCTACTTGCCTAATTATTAACAAAAATTCCCATCCAACCAGTGCAGATCACATTTGGTCAGACTTTAGGGGGCAAGTCTACTTATTTAATTTTTAAACTGTATAGGGCCTACTCTCTTTTAATTGACCTGGTAGGACAGGCCCTACGTTGAAGTGTTAGCCATCCTGTACATGCTAGTCCTACTGATATGCTGCTATAAAGACCTGAATTTCCTCTGAACAGGGATCAATAAAGGTCTCTCTGTGACAGAGACCAGACAGACAGACAGACAGACAGACTGTCTGAAATCTATCTATCAGATACAGTAGATAGATACATAGAATCAGTCACTGATCTATGTGACTGGTTGAGTGGTTGATAGGCCTACTCTGATTTGTGTTATACTTTGGTATAAGAAATAACATTAGGTTATAGCCTATAGAATAATGAACCATTTATGTCAGTGGTTCCCAAACTTTTCAAGTCGAAAGACTCGAGACCCAAAAGAGAGATTATCTTGAAATAAAAATATATATTTTTTTAAATTTAGGAAAAGAAATGGGATGTGATCTATATAGTGAAGCAATTATCCCAGTGCAGGGCCGATGTTGTTATTATCGGTGCTTGGAGCATGAGGAATTGAGGATCAATGATAAGGGTAAATCAGGATCAATCAACCTCCCTGGGGGCGCAACGGTGCATTCTGGGTTGAAACAGGATGCGGCCGGTGGGCCGCTAGTGGAAAACGCCAGCAGTCGGGCGGCGGCCTGAGTCCAACCAATAACAATAAGCGATGCAATGCAAAAGGCGGGGCAGACCCATACGTCGCATGTAGCAGCATAAATGAGCAACAAACGAGCTGTCAAAGCCTACTAACTCAACACACGCACACTCACACGCTGAGCTTCATTGATAGACGGTAAGCATGGGCGATTGCATGGGTGATGTGGGCGCAATGAGTGTTAGTTAACCAGAACCCCGAGCGAAGCGAAATGAATTGATGTACGCACTGTTGTTTGCAAGATCACTGAATTGGCTCCACTCATTGCATTTGTGGGTGCTCACAAAGTTGAATGATTCTCATGAGCCAGGCCAGGGAGTGTAAACTTATGTTGTGTAAACTACAAATGATTGCTTTGTTGCAATGTCATGCTTCCACATTTGGAACTGTTGTTGATGTTGGGATTCTTGTGATCTGTCCTGTATGATTTGCTTGTCAGGGGTGTGAGTCGTGTGTTCAATTATCCACGCAAGTTGCCTGAGCGAATGGGCAGGTGTTTCGTACAGAGCGAGGCCTTTAAAGCTCAGTTCCTCCCAGGTTCATGTAGTGTTGTTGGCTTTAATGTCAGTGTTTTTCAACCCTTTTTTTAATTTCAAGGATCCCCGATTTGATATGCATTTAGGCCACGGACTACCATTTGATACAATGTTTAATCTCTGGGACGGTGGCACCCCATCTACAACTGTAATATTCAGTCAAGTGGTTCCACTTCTACTTGTACTTGGATGTACAGGGTCCTACCCTACTAACTTAATTAGGCCTATTTAGTTGGGGATCATCTGGAACCCCCATGGGGACCTGGTGCCCCCCAGACCAGACCCCACGTTGAGTTGTGTATTTAGATAAGGGGCCTCAACTGACTGACAACCACATTGAACTTAATAGTAAATGTTGGCTAATGATTGAGTGAAAGCTGAAAATGAGACTCACGTCACACACAGAACCTTACAAAAGGGGGCACTGGCCTGAGGTGCAATGGATTGGACTTGTTTGAGTTGTTTGTCTTTGTTCCTTAAGTTAAGCGGCATTTTCTGGGAAAAATAATGCCTGGTTCTAATAAGCATTTTTCATTTGAAAATGTGTGTTTTATTGTCTAATTCATTCGCTTGTGCTTTAACCACTTAAAACCCAGCATCAGTATTCTGGAGAAAGTCTTCACAAAAAATGGCAGATCTACAAGCTACAATGTCCCGACACAAGCTATCGTCAGATCAGCCGTGTTCAGCTGAGCGAGAACATAAATCTCACTAGTACAGATCCCTGAGGGACTACTAGACAACATATCTATGGGGTTATTAAGTGGTTCATTTCAATTCTCATTTGGTACACACTACACGGCTAAGTTAACACAACAACTGACAACTCCTGGAATTCACATTACATTTCATGAATCCCTTTGCTGGTGAACTATTCACAATACCAGCAGCATAGTAGAAATTGTTTACATAATACCATTGTTGGCTTGTGTGTAGGTTGTTGACAGTGTTCCTTTGCGACGCTTAAATTAGCTGGGGCTTTGGACTCCAAAATGTGTTCAAAGGAGCTGACTCCAGTGCTTTGTACTGTTGTCAAGATGGCTGGCAGAGAAGAGTGCTCCAGTCCATCTGCTACAGATGATCAATTCAGTTGAGTTCTCTGAAGTAGAATTTGCAGCCATGTCTGTACAACCTTGTAAGCAGATCTTGCATTGTGTACTGTGTTCTCCTGCTGGGAGGAAAAAAACATGCATTTGTAGATGAATTAACCGTTGCCATGGAGCGATGCTTGCGATTGTCAGCATACATAACTGTTTCCATCAAGTGTTTCAATGAGTGCCAGAAAAACAGATTGTTATGGATCCTGGGTTTATTCAACACAAGGACATTGTTAAATCCCTTAACATGACAGTCAATTAAGAATCTGCAGGAATTATGAGAAGTTGCTGAAAGGGAATAGACTGTGATTGATGATTTTTGTCTGAAATGACAAGAATGGCAATGATCCAGATTCCAAAGGGAGCATTTTTAGAATTTGTGAAATTCTAAACCTTCTGATCCTACTTTTGCAACTGCTGATTATTGTAGGATTATTACTGTATATTATCTGTATTGTTGTTTTGTACTCAAGCTACTGTCAGGTTTATTCATCCCCATTTTCCTGTCTTTTTATCTGTAGCGATCATGACTGACAGGAAGGCAGTGATAAAGAATGCAGACATGTCTGAGGACATGCAGCAAGATGCAGTGGACTGTGCTACACAGGCCATGGAGAAGTATAACATCGAGAAGGACATTGCTGCCTATATCAAAAAGGTACGTACGTGGGACACAGGGTTCAGCCTTAAAAAAAGCAAAGCTCCACTGTCAAATGTATGAATGTTTCGTCAATTTGTACCACAACTGTTGTCGAGCAACAAAAACATCTTGATTGCATGCAATTCTGTCTGAGAAAATGTAATCTTTGTCCCAGTGAGCAGTTCTTTATTGTCACTGCAAACTGTGCAAAGGCTTGGTATTCAAGCTGTTTCCAAGGCTATTGCTTTCTACAGAAGGAAGTAGTAGTTTGTATGTGTGACTACGCCACTGCGTGGCCAATATGTGGTGCTTTTGATTGATTTCTGTGACGAGAGAATTTACTGACTTGTATTGATATCGCACTTTGTATCGATCCATTTCTCCCATTTTTTATAGACACTTGTCCTCTAATGTTTAATATAATCAACATTGTTTTCTGTTGTTCCTACAGGAGTTTGACAAGAAGTACAACCCCACATGGCATTGCATTGTGGGAAGGAACTTTGGCAGCTATGTGACACATGAGACAAAGCACTTCATCTACTTCTACCTTGGTCAAGTGGCTATTCTGCTCTTCAAGTCTGGCTGAAACCAACACATGCCTTCTTAACCCTACTTTTATTCCCAACCCTAACATGCCTGACCCAATGCTATAACGTTTGCCCAAGCCTTTTTCTGTTCAGATTGTCTGCTTTAGGCCCCCCTCCCCCATACCCGCCATACTCCCTCTGCCTTACCTTTTGTTTTCCGTCTCCCCCTTTTATTTTTTTCTACCCACCACTAACAACGATGGTGGACGGAGCGGTGCTCCTGTTGGGACTGTGATACAGATGGCTAGGGGCCATTCTCATGCACATGCATTGCACAATGCACACACCCACATACACTCCAACACGACACAGACGATACACTCGCTCACACACACACTCACTCAGAATGCACATTGTTCTAGCATAATACTGACTCATACTTTCCAATCATTATTTGGCTGTGTGCTGAATGCATGGACCTTGTACATTAGTTCATATGTATACGTTGTATGATACATTGTTTTTCATGGAAATGCCTAATTAGCAACAGGAGATTTTTGTTAAAATGCCTAAGTTTCTGTATGTTTATCGCACAGTTTGTGTAAAAATGTCTTGACTGTTGCTTATAATTAAAAGAGTAGTATGCCAAAGGATTAAACAACTTGTACTTTCTTGAATATTGGTACTAAATTCTATTCTAAACATTGGGATGCTCTGGAATTTGAAGCAAATTTGAAGCAAATGCAAGGTAACTTGACACATTTTAATGTTATTGGAAGCCTGTTTGCTACCGATTTTTGAGTCTAGAGAAGTTCATGTACGAGCTGAACCGCATACAATTAAGACCACTTTGCTGTCGTTAATTGGTTCTGCTACGCTGGCCATAGCTCGGGAAACAGGTTTACTTATTTCTGTGACATGATGCAAACATCTTGTTTCAGATAGTACATGTTCTCCAGCATGTACTCCATTATGTCGGGCATGTGACATGGTATACAGCTTGCTACGAGTAGGCATTGCAGGCTATAGACCATCCTCTTAAAGTCAGTAGACACTAGACACCTGTTCTAAGTTTGTTGTGAATGGAAATGTTAATGCTACAATGACATTTTAACTCTAGACAATTGTGTGCTTCCAGTTTTGTGGAAACCTTTTGTGGAAGGCCATTTCATGTTTCAGAATTGACTTTTTTTGATTGAGGTATTTAGAAGTTTTGCATAGGAAAAGGTACAGTTTCATGACAGTACAGTTCACTGATACAAGGTCAACTAAAAGGAAACTTGGGTAAGGCAATCTTATTTCTGTTGAGATCCTTAACAATCCCTAATTTTGACAATCCCACGTTATTAAACACTTCTGGATGAATTAGAATGCTAGCCAGGCCTAATGGCCTAACATGTAGTGTCTGACTCTGACCTCACTAACGCTCTTGTGGCTGAATGGACGAAAATTGAACAGCAATGTTTTAACTGGTGAAAAGCCATCCCAGAATAGTGGAGAATGTTATAGCAGCGAAGGGGGACCAAGTCCAATGTCAATGCTTGTGATTTGTCATTGTAGGTGTAACACAAATATTTCCGTTCTCTGGAACAAAGGGCACTAATTAGAAAGCGTGTTCCCCTAATTATATTGTCGATTTTAGACATGAGATAATCATATGTTTATTATTGTGTATTAGGCCTACTGTATTTTAACTAGTGGTAGGTATAGACAAGGAGAATACTGGGGAGGTTCAGCTGCTGAATGGCACTACATTTAACAGCATAGCATAGGTAAATGCCAAATATGCCAAATATAGGCTACTTGGCAAATACATAAACCTGTGAAGGTAAAACAAGGAGTTTAAAGGGGAAGACCACCCATTTTCAATATCGAAATATGTCATTAATATACCTTAGAGGAGTTGTGGAAATAGAAAAAAGTTCCCCCCTTCTGTGTTGCCTAGAACTGGAGGATAGATTTTTGGGTTTGTATTGTAAACTACAATGTGTGATGTCATCAAGTTGTAATTTACAATACAAACCCCAAAATCAATCCTCCAGTTGTAGGCAACACAGAAGGGGGGGAACCTTTTTCTATTTCCACACAACTCCTCTAAGGTATATTCATGATATATTTCAATATTGAAAATGGGTGGTCTTCCCCTTTAAGGATTAACAGGGATTTAAAAAAATCCATCATCCACACAAATAATATTGTTACAAATCCAATTTTGTCTGCTCATTGTTTTGTTTCATCACTTCCAATTTCACTTGTTTATCCTGTATTCTCCTGACCAGAAAAATCACTTGCATCCATTTTAAGGTGCCATCTTTATCTTGACCGGTAGATGTCACTGACGGTTCTTGGACGGAACGTCTCTGTCGAAAACGCAAAAGATGAAGAAGATAGATACACGGAAATCGTAAAAAGAAAAAAAGAAAACACACCTTTTCTGGAAGTATGGCGACCAGGGTTAACTTTCTGCCGGCTTCTGGTTCTTCTAACAACTGCGATGCCGCCGCCTGTCCTCCGGTGACTCTGTCAGTGGACGCCGTGCCCTTCACACCCTCCTCCCCGGCTTCAGAAGGGTTGGTGTCGGACGCCGGGGCTCAGTTCTCTCGCTGCTCCTCCAGACTGAGGGCTCTGCGGAGCGACTCAGCCTGCCTGAGAGAGGAGGTCAACCTGCTGTTTGACCAGCTCATCTCTGACAACTACAATAAGACTCTACAGCCCACCACCACGATACGACCAGAGGTATTACACTGTTATTACTGTTATAACCTAAACCTGCTGTTAAACAATAAGACCCTGCCTGCACCCCACCACCACGATACGACCAGAGGTATTACATTGTTATTACTGTTCTGTACACATCCCACCATCAGCATACGACCAGGGGTATTACATTGTTATTACGCTTCTTCATCAGTTCATCAGCTTGGGCTGTTTTATTATGTTTCTCCGAATACAAGTCAGATGGGCACCTGGATGAGTGTCCAGTTGGCAGTTGCCCACATGTCCCTATAGTGCTCAAATGGTTTTGGTGGCCACATGTCTCTGGTGCCCAGTTGTCCAGGTGCCCACAGGTCTCTAGTAGTGCTCAGTTGGGTTTGGTGCCCACCTGACCTGTTACCCCGTTTGTCCTTTTAATGGCTTATATCTACATTCTGCAGTGTCTGTGGTTCTCAAACCTTTTCATGTCAAGGAGGACCCCCAAATTGACACTTCACTTATTAGCCTGCGGACCCACATTTGAAAAGATATGCCATGGACCCCCATTAGAGATTTATTTTACAGCTCCAGCAGCCAGTGATTCGCAAACCAATTAATTTCAAGGACCCCCAGTTTGACATGCATTAGGCTACTAACATTTATTGTAAAATCAATGTTAAAGGTTCCATTCGTTCTCTCGGCAAGTCTCAGCATAGCTAGAGTATGTCTGCATCCTATTATGCATTCAAAGCTATGCTTTTTACCTCATTACATATACAAAATATAACATTACATTACAATGCAAGTTTAAGTGTGAAATCATCATCTAAGAGTTACTTATGTCCTGGTCCTTTTTTCTTCTTATATTTGAGCCACCAGATATCTTGATTGTATCTATATACAAATATCCATATAATGGACGGTTAAGTTAATATAAAAGAGTTTTTGCACTTCTGTAAGATATAATTTTGCCTTTCAGGATGTGTGTGCCTTGCTGAGACACGCAAGCAGTCTGGTGCCACTAAGTCAAGAACATCTAGTGGTCAAATTATGCCAGTTAATACATCATCTGCTCAATCAACTGAAGGTAAGGGGACTATTTTATGACAGTCACCCAGTGGTGTTTAGGATGAGTACCCCTATAATGGTGTTAGATGGACGGTCGCCACCAGATATTCCTAAACATAACCTCAGTAAAACTATGCCTAAACGTAACCTTATTCCCAAACCTAACCTTATTAAAGCTATGCCATCTTAACCTCAGTAAAATTATGGCTAGCCCTAAACTTATTCCTAACCTTAACCTCAGTAAAACGAATATAAGAATTCAAGAACCACTGGGGGAGAGCGGTCTGCGGAAAAAATGGGGGGCGACTTTGTTTTGGGGCGAGCGTTACGGTTACTGTTAGATGTAGGATTGTTAGGTGGTCACTGAGATGGATTTTCAATTTTCAAACAACAGTGCACAACTACACATCTATGTATGATTTAACAGCCCATTTTCACATACCATGAGGCATTAAGCTGAGTTTAGATTATTGGGAAGAGAAAAATAATAATAATGGCGTGTCAGTACAAAAATGTAATAATAAATACAAAAATAAGAATACTTTTTGTTTATATTTTATCTCTTTCAGGTCATTGTAGATGAGCAGACGTTGAATGTGTTGATTAGTTACACTGTCCGTGCATTGAGTGTGTGCAGTACGTGGACTCACCTGGAAGTACTGCTGGCCCTCTCCACAGTAGTGTACGGGAATGGACCTCAATGCCAGAAGGTAGGTTGTTTGTTTGGGTTTTAACTTGGGTTGTTTGTTTGGGTTTCTGTGTGTCACACACCACCACACACATTGGTTGACAACTACATGGATTAAAGTTCTCAGTCGCCACAACTGATTTCAGTCATTTGGATTCGAGTCATTTGGATAGAAGTCAGCATGACCTCTGCAGTATGTGTCACTCACTGAAAATAGGCTATCTACAAGCTTACAGCACATCTCAGACATGTTGTAACTTATAGCCTATTTTTGGTTATCTTATTAGTTATTTTAAGATGAAAGAGTATTTGAACTGGTCAAGCTAGAGATACATGTTTAATCTTCCGGGAAACCCTAATGATCTCAGATATTTCATGAATGCATGTTAAAGCCTCAATCTGCAATTTCTTAAACCGGCTGGCTGTATGGCAACCAAAACATAATTATTCTGTATGTTTTGATTTCTTGTGAAACACAGTGTTAGTGTTTGAGGGCCCTGGGAGGCTCCTTTCAAGCTGTTTCACAAATCGCAGATTAGGACTTGGCCTCTCCTCTAGTGCCACCCTTTGGCCAAACATTCCACTAATAAGTGGATGGTCATGAACCTTTGGTTCCAAACAGTATATCTTGAACACTAGTGGGTAGTCCACAAGTTTGACTTTGTATATTCTTTTCTTTATTGGGTCAGATAAATTGAGTAGGAGAAGCACTCAAGATAAGTTTCTGTGAGGGTTCACCTGTAGTTTTAGGAAGTACAGTATTTTGGGTCATTCCAGGTCCATGATTTCAGTTACTGATTGATTTTCTTTTTTGTAGCCCCTTGGTGAGTTACTGGGTGAGGATGGAGTCCTGGTACGCTACAGCTCCCCGTCTCAACCCAATGTGGAGTTACGGCGTGCAGCTCTTACCTGCATGGCCAGCGTCTGTCTCGGGTAGGTCTTTCCACTCTTATACCACTTGAACTGACTATTTGAACTATTATTACACTGTGTGGCTGATGGTTGACCTTTTTTTATTAGACAGCGGTCTGTTATAGTATAGAGCGGAGCAGTCTGTTATCCAGAAATATCAGACCTCTGATTTCAGCGATTGACCAATCAGAATCAAGCATTCAAACAAGCCGGGTAATAAGTCACTATTATCCCCTTTTTAAGAGAAATGTCTAACCTGTTATTTGTGTGTGTGTGTGCGTGCAGGATTCCCGGTCAGCCCCCTGTGGAGGACCAATACAGGAATGCATGTTTTCGGGCGTTCCTGCAAACACTGCAGTCAAACAAACCACCACAAACTGACGAACTCTTCTACTGCACGGTATGGATTATAGTTTAGATTTGATTATCTTAGTTGCATTTGTTTTAGTCGTAGTAATTATTATAATATAGTTCATATTACTCTGTGTTTACTGTATGTGTTTTGTGCACAGGTGATCCAAGGAGCGTTGAAAGGTCTTCAGTGCTATCTATCAGGTGGGAAGTGGAGATTTGGTGGAGGGGAAGAGCTTGGGTCTTTGCTTGCCACACTAAAGGTGGGACTCTATTACACTTGTACACACTAATGTGGCGATGTCTAAAAAGCGGCTTTTTAAAAATTGGATGTTACATCACAGAAGTACACAGAAGATTATCCACCGTTTTATGTTTTTTTTATATATATATATTTATTGTCATAATAGTTTGTCATTAAACCTTTGCATGCATTAATTACTGTATAGTGCTGAAATATAGGTATTTTCTTTTAAATGAGATTTGTTTGTTTTACTGTGATGCAACGCACTCCTACTCACTCCATTATATTTTATCCTATTCTGTGTGTTATTCTGCTGCTGGACATTGCAACATGGACATTGTATTCATATCCCTGTGGATATGAACTCAAGATGTATTGGGTAACATTTTGCTGTGTGTTCTGCAGAGGCTCATGTTTCAGGGAGCTCCAGGTGTGAGTGTGGAGTGGCCGGCTGTTCTTTACCCAGCTCCTCTTCCCCAGTATGAGGGTGTGTCCCACACTCCACCCAAACCTGCTGAACCTCAGAAGGAAGCTGCCACACCAGGAAAAGCCTCAGGGGTGAGACCTTAACCCAGGCGTTCTCAAACCTTTTTAGGCTGTGACCCCCAAAATAAACATATTTGAACTGGGGATCCCCACCCTGACAATCACTTGGAATTGTAGGTATTACATTTACAGTAATGTGACTCGGTTCCACAGATGAATTTTGTGAAAATAGCAGATCTACATGCTCACAACGCCTCGCACTGCGAGGTGTTGTGAGTAATTTGGGCACCCCACTTGGGGTCCCGACCCCAAGTTTGAGAACCACTGCCTTAACCCATTATCGCCTGAGGTCGATTCTAAAAATGTCTTCTAAATACTGTTTTCTGAAAAATGTATGTTCCTATCAGTGGTTCTCAAACCTTTTCATGTCAAGGACCCCCAAAATGACCTGTATTTGGCCACGGACCACCGTCTTTTATTACTTTTGCATCCTCTCTAATAATGGGCCCCTGTACTGAACTGTTTTAGTTCATCCACTTCAGTAATCCAATTGATTGTAAAAAGAAAAGAAAAAGGAAACAAACAAAATTGGACAAAGGAAGGATTTTTAGACCTAGAACTTAGCACCACCTAAATAAGAGTGTCTAAAATAGCCCTTGCTAAATGTCTCTGTGGCAGAACAAGAAGAGGAAGTCCAGAGGGAAAGGGAAGAAGACCACAGCGGAAGAGAAAGGAGGGGAGAACGAAGATGAAGATGAGGCACTGCCTGTTGTTCAGAAAGGAGGTAGAGGAGGTAGAGGAGGTGGTGGAGGAGGTGGAGGCAGAGGTGGTGGTTTTGGAGGGGGGAGAGAAGGAGGTAACATTGAAGGAGAGTCCTGGTCTAAAGCCCCTGCTCCTTCTCTTTACCCCTCCTGGAAGAGGAGCAGTTCTGACTCAGAGTTTTCAGACCCGGAAGGTGGAATGCAAAGCAAACTGAGGTAATTCTTTTTTTATAATGAAATCATGCTTTAGTTCATAGTTTCCTTGTTTCTTTTTGAGAACAAGGTGACAAAAAGTACAGTAGAAAAAGAGAAAAATACTCAAAGGAGCACTTTATTCTGTTTAGGAAACAGAATAATTATGTCAAACGATTGTTCATTGTTTCTTCATATTTTAGACAACCTTCTATGTGAGTAGTAATTCACATTTTAGGTAAGCTAATTGCACTAGCCTGGCATAGCCGGCCTATATACTAATGCAGCTAACTAACTGCAGTATATCCCCTCCTTGTTTTAACATGGGTGGATGGTATAGCTGAGCTAGGCTATAATTGCACAGGCAGGCACACAGGTAGAACAACAGGCTGAGTGAGCAGTCACTTTCAGCATTTGACTCTTTCAGACTTTACCATGCTCGTGTGCGTCAGGGCGCGCTGCACTGCCTGCTGGCAGCCGTGAAGGCAGTAGAGAAGAAGACTCTGTATGGATACTGGTCCTCCTTCATCCCTGACGCTCCCATAGGAGGAGCCCCGGCCCTCACCCTCCATACCATTATGCTGAAGGACCCCTCGCCCAAGGTGAAGTACGCACTTGTGTGTGTCTGTTTGAGTGTGTATTTGTGTTACACCCCTGATATAGACCATTGTTTGACATTTATGAAGACACCACGAATTATTCAGCCGACGTGTCAATGAAAAAGTTGTTATTTATTAATTGACATGCTTATACATACAGTATAATATACAGTATATGATTTTTTTTTAATTATTATTATTTTTTCTTTTGTGTCTTTTCTGCCTCAATTAGATAGATAGTACAGTTGAGAATGACAGGAAACAGGGAGTAACAGCAAAGATAATCGGCTCCGGAATCAAACCCGCAACTCGCTGTCAGGCATTAGAGCCTGTATGTGGTACTATATGTGCCTTAACCACTAGGCCATTTGGCGCCCTTATTTCGATTTTTTTAACTGTCAAAGCATCAGTAATCGGTGGTCTAGGACTCTCCAACATCGGGATCGGCATCAGACCCTAAATCCTGGCTGGTCAGGCTCTAGTTGAAGGTGTGAATGTATTATTTACCTCTTCATCTCTCGTCATCCTCCTCCAGGTGCGTGCGTGTGCTCTCCAGGTGCTGTCCGCCCTCCTGGACGGCTCTCGTCAGTTCCTGGGCGTGGCCGAAGACACAGCGTCTCCCCGTACGTCTTTCACGCCTTTCTCTTTCACCGTGGCGACCACCATCAGAGAGCTGCACCGTGCTCTGAGCCTGGCTCTGCTGGCCGAGACCTCCTCTCACACACTCACACAGGTCATAAAGGTATAAACACGCACAAACGCACCCACGCACACTCACACATATATGTTTTTAACAGATTTTACTGTGTAAGTCAGATATCGTTGTGATTCTATGACTTTTAAGCCAATTTCCATCCTCACTTCCTCCGTCATCTGTCCCCCAACATGCCGGACTTGCTGGTGTTACGTTGAAATTGGTGACCTGCCGAAATATGTGACCATCTAGTGGACTTAATGATGACACATAACTTACACTTTAAATTCGTGGCCCAAGTACTAGGATGAATAAAAGTCTGAGTTTCCGAGGCTACTAATAAACAAACCACGATGATTCGTTCGGACACTGACGGTATGTGATGTCTACACGATTGCAGAGAAGTAATTATCTCTGAGGATCAGTCCAAATGTAGAGCGTTGCGAAGGTCGCATGAGCCGACTCAGCGCCGTTAGAAGTTGTAAACCAGGGGGCCAGAATAGTAAATCTTCAACCCCTCGACTTCCGGCCTCCACCGTTGTGTTCTGATTCGTTGCTCCCAAGCCACGAGGGGCGCAAACCTTTTGCAAAAACCGAGGAGCATTCCACTCCTCACAGTACAAATACCTTTTTTCCTTTGCCCCAGTGTTTGGCCTACCTGGTGACCAATGCTCCATACCAGCGGCTGAGACCTGGTCTGCTCACACCTCTATGGAAACAGATCCGTCCATATATACGAGACAGAGGTGAGAGATCTTTTCAACCTGGTGAAAGAGAGCTTTAATGGTGCTAGTCTGCTGTGTATTGTACACTGATGGTTTAAAGTCTCTGTTCAGTCTGACATCTCGTGTGAATCAAAATGCTTTATTAATAGTAAAAATGTAATTTCAATATAGCATTACTTTTGGCGTCATGTTCCGATCTCCTCATTTCCTCTGAGCAAGAATAATCTCCCCCCTAATCTAATGGAGGTCAGACAAATCATAGAAGCAGTTAGCAGATACTGTACTGTAGCAGCAATGACGCTTTAAAGATTGAGCAGGTAGTGTTTGACAACAAATCTATTCACCAAAAATAGTCAATTTACAAACTCCCAATGTGTTGACAAGCAGGGAGTTGTCTGCCAGAAGAACTGCTTTGCAGGCTCACTTCTGTGTAAAAAAACACATCATGTAATAAACCTTTTCAACTGTAACAGAAATTGCCACACACCACTCTACCTTTCATTAATCGTGTCTTAATGCATATGTTGTGTCCCATATGTTCTCTGTGTAGTTTTACCTATTGTGAACATGACCGAGTGGTATACCTGGCTATAAAGACAATACCCCAGATATCCACTTCACACTGTAAGTGGTTATTTGGGGTATTGTAACCTGTACATTGTACGGTAAGTCTTACAGTGTTACAGGGTTGAATCCAGCCCAGGTCCCATGTGGCAGTTTCATCAACTTCACATGCCTCTTCTCCTTTTCAGACGTGAACGTGCGCGTGTCCGTCCTGACGCTCTATGGGGCGCTGGTAATGACCCAGGCTCCTCTCCCAGAGGTGCAGCTCCTCCTCAGACAGCCAGAGGGCAGCAGCGCGGGCTCCTTTACGCCACAAGAAGCCACGCTCAGCTGGAGACAAAGAGACGGAGTCCCTTCGCCCTCGCGCACGCCAACCGCACACTCCCAGCCCGACCCGCAGCGCACCCCCCCGCACTCCCCCTCGCCCCGCGCTCCTCACACCCCCAGCGAGGCGGAGGCGGGCCCGCCGTGGCTGCTGCAGCTGTGTATTTCCCTGGTGATTCAGCCCAGGGAGGACCAATCAGACAGCGAGGGAGTGGGAATGGGCGGAGCTGTCTCTCTGGAGCCCGCCCCTGTCCGCCTGGAGGCCCTGCAGGTGACAGAAAAGACAGTGATCATTTGTAAAAGCTTTCTAACCTTGTCTACATTCTGCATGCTTACCAGGGACGTGCAGAGAATGTTAGAGAAGCAGGGGCTGACATTTCTAAAAGGGCCTTTTGGTGATAATATCGAAGATAGCAGACCTCCAAGCTCAAAACGTGCTGCGACGCCTTGTGAGCTTGGAGGTCGTCTATTTTCGGTGCTTGATACCAAAGCATAATCAAGCCAATACTGGAGATGTGGCGTACGGCATGGATTTCTATACAGAAAGGATAATTATTTCAACATAAGGTGCTGCATATGCTTACTTACATATTGATGATGAGCGTATCGGTTCAGGAGAGTTTGGACAAGGCAATTCTTTTGAATACTGCCTTCAGTATGGCATGGAAAGAGGGCATTTTTCCAAGCCCCTTTGATGTCTATGTGTGCATGTGCCTGATGCTTACAAGTATCAATACTTAGCAAGATTTGTGTCAATGTATTTTGTCCTTCTCTGTTCTATTATCCTATTTCTGTCCGTATCCTGCTAATTCCCCCCTTCTTGTCCCTATTGTTCCAGGTGCTGGCTCACCTGGTGCGGGGTTACTTCTCTCTAGCCCAGGTGTGTTTGTGTGAGATGGGTCAGGTGAGCGCTCGCTGCCTGCGTGAGCCAGAACCCGCCATACAGCTGCATGGAGCCAAGGTACAGTACCAGGAACACCCTTTAGGCTGCTGTCATTAACATGAGCTCTGCAGACATGCAGCATCAACATCTTTTCCTTTTGCTCTCTTCTAGTTGCTGGAGGAGCTGGGCATGGGTATAATCCAGCAGTATAAAGCAGAGAGCACTGTGCCTGAGAGTGCCAGGGTGCCCATGACTCGGGTAATTGTTTTTAATGTGTTTGAATATGGGTCAGTATGAGTACCTGAGACGAAAAGCATTTTAAGTTCATATTTTAATATTTTGAATGTTTTTGATTTACCAGACTGTAAACCACAAACTAGAAGTTTTTAATCTGTTAAATTCTTAATGCACTCCCCCCTCATTTTGTTGAATTAGATTTCTTTACTTAACTCGTATATATATTAGGAATTATAAGACATAATACTTATGGAAAGTGGAAAACCAGTATATCTCCAACAGTTTGTGGAACAACAGTATAAGTCCTTATAAGCAATATTCAATAGACAAAGGGAGCAGATAACATTAAAACAGACAATTGAACTAAATGAGGGGGGAGTGAATTAACAACTTAACAGATAAAAAATTACTAGTTTGTTGTTTACAGTCTGGTAAATCAAAGATGATCTATATTAAAAAAATAAATAATAATAATATATATATATATATATATATATATATATATATATATATGGACTGTTATAACAAACAATAAGAAACAAAACATAATTTATTCTGGTGTCTATTTAGTTCATTATTGCTTTGCTCTGATGAAGCTGTAGAAATGTGGCGTCACACATTGAATGTCCTTAAAAAAAAACAATGTGCTTGATATTGACGTCTGGAAAACCTGTACAAATCATGAATATAGGTGGTGCAGTTTTGGTCTGACATGTTGAGCGGTCCACTGAACGGAGCCCTGCAGAGCGAGCAGCACCCCACCCTGCAGACCAGCGCCTGTGATGCTCTGTCCTCCATACTGCCACAGGCCTTCACTCAGCTGCCCGTGAGTTCTTGTGCAGCAAATATTGCAAACACGTTTCAAGTGCATTGGCCTGGTTTCATGTAATGCATCAGGCTTAAGATCTGAGCGTTTCAGGCTTAAGATCTGAGCATTGTTTTGATATATTCTTGTGTTAGGATAAGACACAGATGATGTGCATCACAGTTCTTCTGGGGCTGACCTACAGCGACAACTCTCTGGTGAAGGCAGCAGCTGTCAGAGCTCTGGGAGTCTACATTGTCTTCCCCTGTCTGAGAGAGGTAGGCCACTACTTTAACCTTTTTATTAGAGTTGCAAAATAATGAGCCAGATAATTCTTTTGAGATGTTTGTGATGTGATTATCGTTTTATTGTGGAGATTAGGGGAACCAAATAATTGTATTCTCTCTCCATAACACTATCAAATAAAGCGGAACATAAAAACATAAAGGTATTCTTTAAAAGGGCATCTTCAGTATGGGGTTTCCTGGTGGCTCCTTGTGATACTCCTTGTGAGCTTGCTCCCAAGTTTGAATCAGCCTCCCGTCATGTCTCACAAGTCTCCTCTCTATACCTTTGGTTTCCTAAATAAACTATAAAATGCTTTATATTGGTAATATATCAATATACTATGATTTGTAATTGTGGAAATTAAAATAATAGCAGTACATGCTTACATAGTGTATGTGCACAACCCAACTCTTATCTCCTCATTATCCGTATTGTTACCTCATTATCCGTATTGTTACCAAGAGGTGACTGATCCCCCCTTCCTGTTTTTGCAGGATGTGATGTTTGTTGCTGATACTGCCAACACCATCCTCACCGCCCTGGAAGATCGCTCTCCTAATGTGCGTGTCAAGGCGGCCTGGTCACTCGGCAACCTCACCGACACGCTCATCATCAATATGTAAGTAAGCATATGCATTATGCATGGATGTTAAACGTGCTGTTGAAAGATCAACTAATCAATCCATTTCAATCAAAGTGCTGTGTGTGTCTGTACTGTGGGTCTGTGGGTACTCTTCCTCAGGTCACAAAATCAGAGGTAATGCCTAATTGTAAACAATTGAGTTAAATTTCACACGCTAGCATTACTTCTCTAACTCTTGACCAGGGAGAGTGTAGGTGTGGAGTTCCAGGAAGAGTTGTCAGAGATGCTGCTGCTAAAGATGCTCCAGTCAGCCACTAAGGCCTCAGCAGATAAGGACAAGGTGAGACCACTCAAACATGTATTACATTACTAGTTCTCTATGTCGGGTCCTGGGACCACCAAGGGTCCAAATGGACCCTAATGGGTTAGTTAAATGAACACTGAGGATTTTACAGTGTAGATTGGGGTCTCGGGAGATAGCCAGTTGTACAAAAATAGATATTTTCAGGCCTTCAAATCGAATCTAAAGTAGCCTCCATAATACAGTATTATATGGGCATGTTAACGTTTGTGACCTCCACCGTCCACATTTGTTTGTGACACCAAAATAATGTCCACCCAAATAACATTTGTTCCACCACCTGTCCACACAAATACATTTTGTGACACCTACTGTCCTCCCAAATAACATTTTAATATAAGATGGTGGTCCATGGCCTAATGCATATTAACATGGGGGTCCTTGACATTAAAAAGGTTGAGAATCATTCTATTCCATAGACAGTACTTGCACACAGAGCTACACTAGTGTGCATCACAACCCTGAAAAATACTTCTGATCACGGTCATTTAAAAAATATATATTATAATTTTGATGTGGGAAAAGAATGGGATTTTCACTCAAGTCTTGACCCATAAAACTCGGTCCGTGACCCAGTGTTTGGGAACCAGTGGTCTAAAGCCCCTATCAGAGTCAGCACCGGGGTGATAAGCTATCCACCGCGGTGTAGTCTTTTTAAGTCATAACTACAACATTACGTCATTACTCGCGGTGAAGAGCTATCCACCGCGAGTCCCGACACATCTCTCTGTTTTTACTTTCAGACAGATCGACCCATCACCCCGTTCACTGATTGGTCGATCTAGGACAGTCAGTCACGGTGTATAGGACTTCACCGTGACTGACTATGATAGCCTCCACTTATTTTCTCACTTTAGGTGGATAGCTTTACACCTAAAATTTGCAGTGATATGCTCTTCACCTTGGACTCTGATAGGGGCTTAAACTCCTCTGCCTACATTGGCTGTTACCTCTTCCTCCCCAGGTGAAGTGTAACGCAGTCCGAGCGCTGGGCAACCTGCTGCACTTCCTGCGCTGTGGTCAGCTGACCCGCGCCGCCTTCCAGCGGCCGCTGGAGGACGCCGTCCGTGCCCTGGTGCACACCGTCCAATCAGAGGCCACCATGAAGGTGCGCTGGAATGCCTGTTATGCGCTGGGAAACGCCTTCAGAAACCCTGCCTTGCCTCTGGGTAATACAACACTCACTGTAAAGATAGAAATATATTGTTGCTGTCGGGCAGAAACCTTGTATCTCCATATTTCATGTTTATTTTAATATATATTAATGTCTTACTGTACATTGTACAGAGCTTTTGAATAAATACTAAGTACATTGGATTCATTGGAAGGCAGGTTCTTAGTCCATTTCCTGAAATGTTAAGTTTTTTGGACAGTACACAGCTTGAATTTAAAATATATATTATATACTGTATATTCCCTATTTGTAATGATTGTGTAAATAGATTATATGATGTATGTATGTATGTATTAATGTTTTATATACTCTTGGGTGTTTTATAACAAAATATAACATGTCCTCAGTCAAAACGTTATATTTTCCCCCCCTCTGCTCTTTTCCGTCAAGACTCTGCCCCATGGTCCGGTGACGCGCTCTCCGCCCTCTGCTGCGTTGTCACCTCCTGCAAGAACTTCAAAGTGCGCATCAAGTCCGCCGCCGCCCTCTCCGTTCCCGCCCTCCGGGCCTGCTACGGAGACGCGGAGCGGTTCGGCCACGTGTGGCGCTCCCTGGCCGAGGCCC
Source organism: Nannobrachium achirus (assembly GCF_963921795.1). Taxonomy (NCBI): domain Eukaryota; kingdom Metazoa; phylum Chordata; class Actinopteri; order Myctophiformes; family Myctophidae; genus Nannobrachium; species Nannobrachium achirus. The sequence goes on from NC_137826.1 coordinate 20,773,880, forward strand.
TGGAGAACAGCGAAGACACCCACGACTTCCTGGAGTACCGCTACTGTGCCAGCCTTCGCCACACGCTGTCGCAGGCTCTGCTGCACCTGCTCAGCCTCGGCCAATCGCAGGACATTCCCACCCTGGGGGCGTCGCTGGCCGGGGAGGCGGGGAGGGGCGTGAGGGAGCACCTGGTCAAATACCTCCTGGGAGAGGTGGGGGGAGGAGAAGGGGTGGAGGGCACGGAGGGGGAGAAAGACGGCGGTGACGGTGAGCGCTCCAGCCCCCGGCAGAGAATACTGGGCCTGCAGGAGACATTGAACAGACTGAAGGAGTTGAGCTTGGAGACAGAGGGGGACAAAGGCGCACAGGAGGTGGTCGTGGACTTCCTGGAGGACTTGCTCAGGAGCTGCGAGGAACTGAAAGCCGACCCCTCCACCTGACCACCTGACCACCTGATCACCTCCCCACTTTGGACCTGACCTTCCTCTTACTTTTATGCTTGAACCTGTGACCCCTGGTCGCATGCTGCTGACCCACCCTGTTTAGGCCTGTCACAATTATTACATAATAATCGTCTGATCACAATTATTTAGATAATTGCAATTATTTGCATAATTGTCATAATCGTTTCATTATCAAAATGTACATACATTTTCAAACGTAAAAAAAATAAGTGGCAGATGTACAAGCTCACAAGCTTATAGGTCGGCTATTTCCACTATTTAAACTACATTTTGAAAGTATAAAATGAACTATATTTTGAACTATTGCATCACTATTTTGGTCATTGTCAGTAATTTCTTTCGTTATTTAACTTATTTGTCATATCTTCCCTGTGCATTTTTTTTGTTTGTTTACAAAGCCCTAAAAGCCAAACATAAATGTTATTTTTATGTTATATGTGTGCCAAAATCACAAAATCGTTAATAGGTAATTGTGACAATTAAGTGTCTAAGTACAGTTTCATGATAGTGACATCCCCTAACCCTGTTCACTGTGAAGGCAAACTAACAGCAGAACACAGCAGTCAGACGCTAGAGCAGTGCTTCTCAAATGTTTTCATGACAAGGACACACACATTTACCGTATTTTCCAGACTATAAGGCGCACGTATTAGCCTTTAGGTTTCTCAAAAAACTACAGTGCGCCTTATAGTCCAGTGCGCCTTATATATGGATCATTCATTGACATTGACATTCCCTTTAGCACAGCTCCGTCTTTTGGATGCATAACGCAACGGTAGCGTCTATTATGTGCGCCTTATAGTCCGGTGCGCCTTATATATGAAAACAGTTTGAAAATAGACCATTCATTGACAGTGCGCCTTATAGTCCGGTGCGCCTTATAGTCTGGAAAATACGGGTATATGTATTTGGCACAGACCACCATCTGAAAATGTGTTTGCCATGGACCCCCGGAAAATAAGTTATATTATTCAAATGTTTTCAAAAACAGCAGATGTACAAGCTCACCACGTTCTCTGTGATGCGTCTGTGAGCTTGTGCATCTGCTATTTTTCAATAGCCAAAGTATAAAATATGGATTAACTGGTTATTTTAACTAATTTTGTTAGGGACTCCCTGGAACGCCCCCACCCCTGGGGGTCCTCGGACCCCACTTTGAGAACCACTGCACTAGAGTGGCCGAACGGCCTTGAAGAGATGACATCACATTACAGTGATGAAGGAAATGTAAATAAAAATACATTTCAAATGTAACTAAAAATACATTTCAAATGTTTTTTATTTTTTTCTATTAAGCAATGCATTGAATGTGCATAATATTGTGAAAGTAAGATAATAAACAAATTTTGTTTTATATGTACAATTTTATAGGATGTCCACTATGCAACTATGAGATTCAGTTCAATAAAATCTTGAAAACAAATTCTGATTAATCTTTTGCAGACCACAGAAAAGAGAAGAGATTGACAAATAATTATTAATAATTATAATAATTTAGGCTCACAGACCGAGCTGTTCAACCTGGCTCTTCTTGCTGTTTTAATCGCAGCCACCAGGGGGCGACATAGCCACTTGTATCCACAGGAAGTGCTAGCTGGATGCTGCGGATGTTGACTACTGATGACACGCAGACCACGCTGCTGCTGCCGCTGCCATGGACGCCTTCGACTTGTTCCGAAAGCTTGGAGCAGGAGCAAAGTTTGATTTTAAGAGGTTTGGGAAAGATGCCGAACGTTTCAAGGTACCGTGTGAACGTCCGACTGTTGCTCTATCAAAACAAGACGGCTATTAATTGTGAAATGTCCACGTGTCCCTTATTTTATGCTGATTTGCAGCAGCACGAAATCCTGATGTGATGTCAACAGCCTTTTTACTCAGTGAGGTTCCTTATTAACGTCAGTCAATAAGAGTTCAGGAGTTTGATTGAATACTTTATTAACAGATGTTCTTTACACGTTCTGCTAAGAGGAATAAACCCAAGAAAGCACTGTGGCTTGTTTCCATTGGGGTCTTGTGCGTTCAATTCATTGAAAAAACGTGTGTTCCCATACCGGGAGTCGAACCCGGGCCGCCTGGGTGAAAACCAGGAATCCTAACCGCTAGACCATATGGGAAGTTGCTATGTGGAGGGCTGGAGGCAGGCTTTGTAAACCGTAATGTGTTATTTTTGCAGTGGTGTAAAAGTTACTTAGTACATTTACTCAGGTACTGTTTAAGTACAATTTAGAGTAGCCCTGAAACATGACAGTCGTTGATGTTTCAGGGCTAAATATTATCAGGGCTAGTATTTCCAATTTTTAGTACTTTTACATCTACTCCACATCTCTGAGGAAAATATTGTTACTTCACTAGTCACTACAAGTATTTAAAAAACTTTAGTTACTAGTTACTTTGTAGATTATTATTACAAAACATACATTACCCACTTCAGCCCTATAAACATTGACATTTGTACTTTTACTCAAATCATGTTTTTATTTCAGACATACTTCGTCACACCACACTTTTATTTTACCTACAATATGAGGGTGGATTCTGCCAATGCATTTCAATGGGAATGGAGTAGTTTGCTGCCATTTGCGGGTTTCTTAAAAAAAAGAGAGAAACTCATTGCTACATTGCATGCATAGGCAGAATCCACCCTCATAGTTAGAATACAAGTGCGGTGTGACTGACTGAGTATTTCTACATTGCAGTATTAGCCTAATATATTTACTTTAGTAAAACATTTGAATACTTTTTCCACCACTGCAGATGACGAGACCCAAAGGAGGGGAGGCGCCCTCTGATCTTCTCTCTGGAATCGACTACTTTGGCTCAGGGACAATCAATGGAACCCCGAGCAGACCTGAACAGGAGGAGGAGGAGGAGGAGGAGGGTATTGATGGGGATGAAGAGGAAGGTGTGGGACAAGAAACTGAAGCTGGAGTTAAGAGGAAACGAGTTGAGGAGAAAACTGTCAAGAAGAAGAAGAAAAAGAAATGTAGCCAGGTTGACACAGAAGGTAAAGTATCCTTGCAGTGTTTGAGGAGTACATTACTTGCTTTTTTCAGTTGTCGGTAACATAATTATTTATATACACATTTTGACTAATCTTTATACATAAAAAGCTTCAGTTCTTCTACTCTTAAAACATGTTCTCTGAAGCGAAGATAGAATGTATTCTCAGAGATCACAACACTGCTTTTGTGTGGTTTCATTTCCATATGAAGCCCCTCAGGCCGAGACAGACGGCTCCGGAATCCTTTGGACCTCTTCTCTGGACAGAAAGACCAAAACCCTTCAGAAGGATGGGAAGGACAAATCCTCACTGAAAAGGCTGAAGCATCTCCACCAGGAAAAGGTATCTGACTCGTTGATGATAGCCAACAAATGGCGATTAATGACGTAAGCTTTTAAATGCTTGAATGGTATTTCTTATCATAGTTTTAAGAGATTGCGTGCAAACTGCAATCTTGCACAAAATCCTTCACAGGCAATTAAAATTGTCCTACACAATAGAGCTTTTAGTAAGTCCAAGTTTCCAGGTGAACCATTAGAACGGCATGTTTCATTGTCTGATCTTTGTGAGTAATAGTGAGTTTGTGCCTCTTGATCTGATCCAGATGAACCAAATTCGCTCTCGGCACCGTATAAATGTACACGGCAGTGACCTGCCCGACCCAATCTCCACGTTTGAGGAGCTGCAGTCTGAGTACCGTCTAAATGCGCGGGTGCTGCACAACCTGAAAGACGCAGGACTGAACTCCCCAACGCCCATACAGATGCAGGCAATACCCCTGATGATGCATGTGAGTTCACTTTTAAATGCTTTCAACCTGGCATCCCTATATTTATTTATTTTTATTCAAGTTGTTTTTCTATAATGTATAATCAAATGCTCTGTTCTCGTGTGTGCGTTTGTCAGAGTCGTGAGCTGCTGGCCTGTGCTCCTACCGGCTCAGGGAAGACTCTAGCCTTCTGTATCCCTCTTCTGGCTCATCTGCAGCAACCAGCTAACCAGGGTTTCAGAGCTGTTATCATCTCCCCAACCAGAGAACTGGCCAGTCAGGTACAGAACATGAGTTAATCTTTTTAGTTTTTCACATGAAGTCGAAAGGCTGATCAACAGTAGGTATAGGTGATGGTCAAGCTTTTTTACTGACAGAAATGTTGCTGCAAAATGCTTGAATTTATTCAGTTGTTGTTCAATGCCTAATCATTTCTCAGTTGCAATTCTTAAACAGCAGATTTGTGATGTAAGTGAAATACAGCTGGTGTTTCAACTGATCCTTCCTGATGTTTTTGTTTAGCATGTTCATGAGTGCACACATACACACCAACAACTACTTTTTAACATTACATCTAGACACACAGAGAGCTGCTTCGTCTGTCAGAGGGACTGGGGTTCAGAGTTCACATCATTAACAAGGCTTCCATCGCAGCAAAGAAATATGGGCCACAGTCAAACAAAAAATACGGTAAGACTGCAGAAGATGCTAAATGCAAATGCTTCTTCTCTCCTCAGTTTACCTCTTTCTCACTCTCTCTCTCTCTCTCTCTCTCTCTCCCTCATTCTCATTCTTGTCAGTGTAGATATTCTGGTCAGCACACCAAACAGACTCGTCTTCCTCCTCAATCAGGACCCTCCAGCAATAGACCTAAGCAGGTGACATTTGGGTGGCGACATGGCGTGTGTGTGTGTGTTTGTGTTGTCTATAGGACAAATTTGTACAGATGATCACTGATATATTTGGTTCATTAAGTTTGTGTGTCTGACTTTGTGTTTTTTCTTTGTTTGTGTTTGTATGTGTGTGCTGTCAGCGTGGAGTGGTTAATAGTGGATGAGTCTGACAAGCTCTTTGAAGATGGTAAAACTGGCTTCAGAGACCAGCTTGCCACTATCTTCCAGGCCTGTACCAGTCCCAAGGTCCGCAGGGCATTCTACAGCGCCACCTGTACGCCAGACGTGGCACAGTGGTGTCGTCTAAATCTGGACAATCTGGTCTCTGTCAACATTGGACACAGGTACTGTAGCATTTCATCTACAACACACTCCTCTATCTGCATCCACTGTGTTTCTGGTTTCTTTAAAATATATTTGAGATGATTTGGAATTACTCTTTACATGTCTTTGTACTGTTTATATCTCGTTTTTGTGACACTTTGATAAGGACATTGAGCTAGGCCAAAATAAAATGGCATGAAATATGGCACCGCTTGAAAATAAATGTGCCCAGAACTTGAAGCTTGGTGAATAATTTATGATATCTTCCAAATCATCAGTTCCTTTGTGAATTCAGTGTTTTTATTTTTTAATAATTCTGTATTGTAATGGCATTATGTCTACATAATCTACATAGATTCATTACAGTGTTATCTTTATTTTACATGTTGAATAATCTGTGTCTCAGGAATGCAGCAGTGGAAACGGTGGAGCAAGAGTTGCTGTTTGTGGGGACAGAGAACGGAAAACTTGTGGCTATGAGGAACATCATCAAAAAGGTATGCAACTGTTTTATAAATGTGCTTAACTGAGAGGGAGCGAGAGACGATTTTTCTGTATGTTTTCTCCCTGACCAACGTGTTCAATCTACTGCTCTCTTACCAGGGGTTCCTGCCTCCCATGCTGGTGTTTGTACAGTCGATAGATCGTGCACGGGAGCTGTTCCATGAACTGGTGTACGAAGGCATCAACGTAGATGTTATTCATGCTGACCGCACACAGCAGCAGGTACAAGTGTATTACAATCACTTTGCACACATAACTCATGTTGAACATGTTGGACTTGACACACGATTACACAACATTGGTTTAAAAAGGTACTGGATATTCATGCTTTCAGTGATATATTAATATATATATTATATACAATATTATAATATAATAAAATTCGGGGATCAATTGAAAAATTTGACATAGCCTGGCAACCTTTCATGTCATTCATAGAGAGCATGAAGGCAGAAACTGTAACTGCAACATAGTGCAATTATATCTATTTTTAGTTTTATTTATTTTTTACTTTTGTTTTGTTTTCTTTTCCTTGTCTTTGTCATGTGTTTTTCTTTTCTTGTTACAGGTCTGTGGGGTGGGTGGGTGGGTGGGGATTTGTATTTGTATGTTCATGTTTGTTTGCATTAAGAAAAAAGGAAAATAATAATAAAAAGACCTTGATCAAAAAAAAAAGTTACATGTTTAAGCGATAAGAATCATCCTTGGGTCTTGGTGGTCCCTGCTAGGGGTTTGACTGTATTACTAACTATGTATTGGGGAGACGATGAGTTTCATCCTGGCATTTGCCAAAGGCAGAACTGCCAGACAAAGCAAAGACTGGCCAAACACAGCACACACGCTGGACATGCTCGCAGAGACTCTTGGGTAATGAAGTCAAAATACGTTGGCTGCCATTGTTACTTGTGTCCAAAGTGGCCACTGATACCCCAAACTATATACTGCTGCTTTGAGTTTTCATAAGGAATAGTGGTTCTGTTTGAGCCGAGATTATTTTCGTGTAATTGAAATGTAAGTTGATATTTTTCTTTATTATCATGTCTCCTAGAGAGACAACGTGGTCAACAGTTTCCGCTCAGGGAAGATCTGGGTCTTGATCTGCACTGCGCTGCTCGCCAGAGGAATCGACTTCAAGGGAGTCAACATGGTGTTGAATTATGACTTCCCCACCAGCGCTGTTGAATACATCCACCGGATTGGTTAGTTCCTCTTCTGTAATCAGATGTATTTTAATCTTTCTCTCCCCCTTGCTTTCAGTCATGTTTCATGCTTTATCAGTTTTCTATTCAGAAATATTTAATAATTAGACTTATAGCATAAACTTGACTTAACGTCTGCACATGCTGCTTTCCAGGGCGTACTGGTCGAGCTGGACACACCGGGAAGGCCATCACCTTCTTCACAGAGAACGATAAGCCACTGCTGCGCAGGTACACAGGATAATTCACACCATTGGCATTGTTTAAAAACTGCCATTTTATTTGAATTTAAGATTTGCTGTCCTGACAAAGTCAACTTGGAAACGTATCCCATTGCCACTAGTGTTGTGCAAGTGTTTCATATTTTACTGACTGAGTTCATTCAACCGAAAACTTGCAATATACTCATTTGGTGCTATTTTGTGATTTGCTTTTCCACTGATGTCGATGCTTTTTCTATCCTGTTGCTATCATAAATCTATATTATTTAATTAACGTTAGAGCTCCAGTTTGTGCACTATCCCTTCGTTTTTAGAAGAACGAGAATTTCATTTAAAATCTAAATATAATATTTGATTCACTTTCAAAAGACCAGTCCAGTTGGGGTCGGACAATACATATCCATGAACACCAAAACAAAACTGCAATAGTAGAGCTTGAATGCAGTGTAAATACATTGGAGTTTGAAAGGAAGCTAATTTTCAACTGTAGTCCTAAAGAAGTTGGCTAGCTTGTATCTATGATCCAGCTCAACAAGGCTGGCTTAGCCTGGTTTTTATCTACGCTTTCACTAATAATTGTCTCTTCTTATCCGTCTGTGGGACCTGAACTCTTCTACAGCATCGCCAATGTAATAAAGCAAGCTGGCTGTCCTGTGCCTGACTACATTGTGGGCTTCAAGAAGACACACAGGTAAGGTTAAATTGGGATTGGTTAAACAAGACGAGGTCCAATTCCTAAACAGCTTTCTACCCACTCGGCTAGTGGCTACTGCCACCTTTTGCTTTCCTTGCTTGAAAGTTATAAAGACTTGTATAGATTACAAAAGGTAGTTGTACTCACCTACCTGCAATAATGGAGCTGTATGTTGTTTTTGTGTCCAGTAAGGTGAAGCGACAGCTTCAGAAGAAACCTCCCAAAAGGAGTACCATTTGCACAACACCACGTATCCTGCAGAAGAAGAATCCCACCCGGCCCAAGAAACAGAAGCAAGGACAGGAAAGCACAGGAGAGGGTTTGCAGAATGGAGAAAAGACACCTAAAAGACCAGACGGGCAGAAGAAAAGAATAAAGAAGAAGATGAAAGTAGACAAGAAGAAGAAAGTGACATTAGAAAAGCCAGGAGCAACGGACAAACAGAAGAAGAAAGTATCAGTTAAGACGGGAGCCAAACTGAAAGGGTACGTTTTTATAAATAAATAAAAACACATGCACGTACTAGCTATAAATGAGCATGCGAGATTATTGTTAAGCTAAAATGACAGGTGAACTCTGTTCATACAGAACAGAGTGTGTCTCACAGAAAGGGGGGGGGGAATAATTATTCACACAAAATATGACAGCCCCCTCAACTGATATATAAACACACCTAATAGAAGACTAGAAGTAATTCTGTTTTTCTTGTATTGCTTTCAACACAACCCTTTTATTTGTGAGGAAACTGATATTTCTGTCATAACTGTAGATTATTTTTCAAAGCCAAAGTGCATATACTGTTAGTAGATGAATCCTTTTTTTTTTGTTGTCCCAGCTCGCCTGTGAAAAAAGTCAAGAAGAAGAAGCTAGGTGGTGTAAAAAAGCAGAATGAACCAACAGCCTGAAGCTACGGAACAAGACAATTCTACAGCAGATTTCCATATTTGTGTGGTGAACTATGAACAATTTAGACTTACTATCAGAGTTCAATAATGAAGTGATTTATAATGACTTCAACCGTGTTTGTTTTCCTTCTTGTACATGTAAAGGTAACAAGGCAACATCTATCGTTATCTATCTGATCGTGAATGGACACAAATAACCTTTCTACACCATATGCTGAATAGAATAATTTAAATGCTTTTGATGGAGATGTTGAAAAGATGTTGAAAAGGTTTTATTTATTTCCTGTCCTGTTCAAGAAGGGTTCTGGTATCTGTGTTCTTGACTGTATAGTTTAACTTTGACTCATCCATTGAAACAATACCACCACATGTTACTTTATTGATAGCTAAACTACACAGAACAGTACATTGGGTACAGCCATTTGGATTAATCTCAAAACCAGTAAAACTTTAAATAACCATATTTTTTCTCCATTAGAATAAGTTGTGTATTTAATGATTTTAGTGTTTGGGTTTATTGAACATTAAAGTCATGTAACTGGTTTGGATACCTGTACATTTACAATAAAGAATATTTTTCTTTTGTAAAATCAATGTCTTGAAAACATTCTGTAGGAATGGGTTAGACTTCATATAATTCACATATACTTGACAAACAAGATTAGGGAGGAAGAAAATAAAGGGTGCCATTACAAATCACACATTGTAATTTCAAATACAAAAAATATTCATAAATCTTATATAAGACACAGTTTTATCAACACAACCATTCACTAGGAGATTTTAGAGAACTTAATGCTTCCATCTGGCATAGTTTGCAGTGGTTCTAATACTTCATTCAAGAGCATGCCAGAATATGACTTTTAATTGAAATTGATAGCTTTTAGATGTCTTTTTCCTACACCCAAGCAACGTGAATACAATGAAAAGGTCAGTTCCTCTGTAGACTACAACTACAGACCAATCAATCATCCATGTCACCTGTAGCTGTTGTGCAGGGGAAATGCCTTTCCTTTGTAAACAAGGTTTTGGTTTGAAACCACCCGTGGGAACATTTTCTGCAACTTAATTCCACCAAGTCAAGTATTGACTTGTCACCGATACTTTCCATTCCTCTGCCCATGGGATGTGTTGGAGTTTTTAAACACAGTTTGTGGTTCAAGTATCACAATTCTAAAAGGTTAATTATATCCTGTTCACCCACAGTTTATGTGCTAATTAAATAAAAAGCTAGTTAAACAATCTTATATTAAAATTGCTTATGAGGGTGGGCAATTTGTGCCAAACTTGGCAAAAAATACTGGTCAGGGGTCAGCCATCAAAATAGACATAGCAGGAGTCCTGTGTGGCCCCCAAGGGCCAAGTAAGGGCCCACAGGTGCACTGTTGCTCTAATCCGCACCAAATTTGGCACATTAAAATAGTAGGCCTACCCAAAACTAAATTGCAAAAATAACCAATTTGACTGAGGTGCCCACTCAATCTGTAATATTTTACTGTATTAAATGACTATCTAAAATATGAACCCTTTTTGTAAAAAAAACAAGGTTGTCCTTTAAAATAATTGCCTATGTCAGAATTTCGATAAATAAGTTGATCATACAAGCATATAGTGACTTGACCGTTAATTAATGATGAATTCATGATAGATTAATCATTATTATTATTATTAGTGTATGAGAGTACCATTAACTCATAATTACACATGAATTACATGTATTTTCTGCCTATGGTGAGAATTCTGAACATTTATTTTAATTGTTCTTTATGTCAAAAATAGCCAATTTGACTGAGGTGCCCATAATGAGGTGCCCACTCAATCTGTAATATTTTACTGTAAGTACCTTCTTTTCTGTTTTCCAACTGTTTTATGACGACATCTTGCATAGTAGGCCGGCCTACTGTGTTTTATTTGCCTGTCATTGAATGTTTATATGAAACGAGTACAAAAGGAGCCCAATTTAAACAAGCCATTGAGCTTTCTTGTGGTTTAAATCATTTTAGTTGACCTTGTATCAGTGAACTGTCCTGTACGTTTTGCTAAATAAAGTATTCAATCAATCACACTGGTGTAATTACGGCTAATGACCAATAGTGGGCGATATTTGGTTGTTTTGTATTATATCGCGATACCACGGCGCTTGAAATCTCGCCCGTGCATTATATTGCAGGAAACCCCGGTCGTTCTTCCTTTTCCCAACATGGCACCGAAGGTGAAGAAGGAAGGTTCGTCAATCTATACATTTTAATGATATAAACTAAGTAAAAGCTCTATGTCATTCAACACAATACGGTTTGATGTGGCATGGTAACGACCCGTATCAGTGCCGTTTGTTTGTGGGTTTAAATACGTTCATAATGCACACATCTTACAAGATAGTATCAACTCGCATGTCGGTAACGTTGTGCGGTGCTTCGCTAACGCTAGTAAGCTAACATGCTAACGTTCATTCTGCTGTCAGAAACACGTTTCAACAGCTCAACGCATGGATTCAGGCAGCCTTTGTGTCACAACAGATGTATAATTTTATACGTGTCATTTATTATTGCAGTACCATGTAAATAGGTCTGTAGAGAATATAACATGAAGGCCGGTAGTGGACAGTGTTTGCTACACGTGAATAGTGATGGACATGCGTAATGTGTACGACTCGCTCATAAGAAAGCTAGAATGCTACTATTAGCACGTATGTTGATGGCATCATTCAGCGTTTCAAATGAAAGTTATGGTTTAAACTACGATGTTTAATAATACATTTCGGGCACTGTTTAATGTTTGAGCCGGACACTAGGAGTTCTACAGTTATTGGTTCAATTCCCACGTGTCTAAATCGGTATATACACACTGTATATATAGCTTGTCCTAATGCCACCCCTGACACCCTTAAAATACTTTAAAGATGCTTCAATCAGCCATTGTCACAGTGGTACCCTGAAGTCTTTATAAGGGAGACCAGACTGCACCTTATGATGATTTCAAACCCTGTTTTATACAGTCCATTTAAATATTGGAAATGGGATGAATAAAAGTTTGAGAGTTGTGTGTAAAGCAGGGGTGCCCAAAAGGTAGATCGTGATCTACCAGTAGATCACCAAGGGTGTGCAGGTAGACCACATGACATGCCTCTAAAAATATACAATTAAAATATAAAAAGAATATGTCAATATGACATCAAGGGCCTGTCAGCTCCCTTTATGGCTTCTAAAGTAGGCAAACCTCCAATGCAATACTTTGTTCAAAAGTCACTCAGTAGCATTATAAAGAACCCCAAAACCTACCACTTCCATACAGAAAGGGATGAAGACATTCCCCCTGTATTTCCCATTTATTTCCCCCTTACAGAAAGTGTGTTTGTCTAAAATGTAACGCCAGTGCAGGCCCTCAGCTAAAACATTTTGGATCGGTAGATCATGTTGAGCTAGTCATTTTAAAAGTAGATCTCACGTCAAAAGTGTGGGCACCCCTGGTCTAAAGGATAAAAAAAAATTGCTTTTAAGCATCAGGTGATAGCATGAGTTAAACCTAAAAAAAATGTAACATTCAATTGTTTTTATTCCATAGCTGTCCCGGCCAAGACAGAGGCCAAGTCAAAGGCCCTGAAGGCCAAGAAGGCTGTGCTGAAAGGAGTCCACAGTCAGAGGAAGAAGAAGGTCAGGACTTCTCCCACTTTCCGTCGGCCCAAGACCCTGCGTCTGCGCAGACAGCCCAAGTATCCTCGCAAGAGTGCTCCTCGTAGGAACAAGTAAGTACCCCGGCACGATGAGTCGGACCACTAAAGCTGACGTCACTCGTCTTGTACGGTGCAAATGATGGCAAACAGCGATCAAAGTATGAAATCAAATGATTCTAACTTTTTTTAACTACTGATGCACCTAAACGGACACGTCACGTCCATATTTGCTTGGTATGCTGTTAAGTATAATGCAACAGGTGGAGTGGCAGGATAAAACTGTAGGGACTAACAATGCTTATAAAATTAGATTAATAGGGTTTGGTCTGTTTTAATGTAAGCATTTGGAAATGGCAGCACAGGGAGACGAGCTGTGTTGAAGGTTAGAATAAGCAAAGCGGATATTGTAGGGAGTTCTCAATTAACGTACAGCGCAGGATAATCGGTGTTGGCTTATAGCTATACAGTAGATCCAGTAGGTAATTTAAAGCTAATCAAAAGCTAAAAATGTTTTAAACTTGTTTTTAAGATTTTAAGTGTAAATCAACCTAACAAATTGCTCCTGTTCTAGGTTGGACCATTATGCCATCATTAAGTTCCCCCTGACAACTGAGTCTGCCATGAAGAAGATCGAGGACAACAACACATTGGTGTTCATCGTTGACGTCAAGGCCAACAAGCACCAGATCAAGCACGCTGTCAAGAAGCTGTACGACATCGACGTCGCCAAAGTCAACACACTCATCAGGTACGACTTTGGATTAGTTGGTTCTCAACAGAACTAGGGTTGGGCTCCATTTGAAACAATTTCCGGAACGGACTTTCACACTGTCAGAGCTGTTATATGGACTTGATGTCTGCTATACAATTATAATACCAGTGGTTCTCAAACTTGTTATTCCAAGGACCACCATAACTCGGTGTACAAATGGGACCAAATGGACCCATAAGGGTCCATCCATTTGGTTTCATTGGTACAATGAGTTAGACCTTTATCGGTCCATTTGGAAACCCCTAGGAATCGTTAAAATACCCTACCCTAAACGGAACACAAACCTGCATCTTGAACCCAGCATTGCTAAATTAATCGTTGGTTACACAAGAGTTCTGAATGATCGTTTTTGATACATTTGTTGGAATGTTAAGCAGTCAGGCTTTATTTTGATATTGTGATGAGACTAGATTTTTGGATGTCCCCACGAACGCTCAAAGATGACACCATTTTGGTCTAATTACGTCTTAGAGTTGGGCTGTAGACCGTTCAGAAATGCCTAACTGACATCGGTCACTGGTAGGTCTCTTCCCAAGACCTCAGAAAGAGTAGCTGCTGTTAACAGTAAGATAATGGGGATATAATTTCTTTTTTTTTAATGCAAGAATAATGGCTTCTTCAGCATACCTTTCCAGGAGGAGGAAATGGTATGCTCTAGTCTAGTTTATGCAAGAATGACATCTCCATCAATGTCATTCATCGGTAGACAGGTGTCTGTCCATAGCTCACCAATGATGGTGTGTAGATGGAAATTGTGCCATCTTATGAGCATTAGTGAGGACAAATTGTGTGTGTGTGTGTGTGTGTGTGTGTGTGTGTGTGTGTGTGTGTCTTAAAATATCATTGAACTCAAGTCTCCATGGCATGAGTAATCAATAGGGCATGAGTAATCAATAGGAAAAAAAAGTCATTTTGGGGGTGAACTACTCCTTTAATGTGAAATGTGTGTATTTTGTGAAGGTAAATGGTCGCCCTACAATATCAATAGTCATATTAGTCTCATTGCCAAGCCTTGCTAGGTAGGTTCTCTATCACCAGTTTGCTCAAAGTAAAATGATGATTAAGCCTCCTCATTCTTATCTGCAGGCCTGATGGTGAGAAGAAGGCGTACGTTCGTCTAGCTCCAGATTACGATGCATTGGATGTTGCGAACAAGGTGAGTCTTTTGGATCAAGCTATTTTCTAATGCAAAATGTTTAACGGTCTAGAAAGACTTAAGATTCTGTGCAAATGATGTTAATTTATATTGTCTGATTGCCTGTGATTTTACAAAGGAACCACTGATGCCAGAACTGGATTCTGTATAGTGTGCATATTGTAAGGGAGAATATATCAAATTTTCTCTTTTTTTTCCCCCCTTCCAGATTGGCATCATCTAAACTGTTGCTGAAGCACGTGGAATAAATATTTGTAAAAACTTGAGTCTGATTCAGTGTCCTTTGTCTTTGAATGACTTTATATGTTTTGCTTAAAATCCTGAGAATTAAACATCAGTTCATTTTGTCTATTCACATGAATAATGTAGTTATTTAGGCTTGCCTTAAAGGACATGTTTCCAGTTTTATGTAATTAATGAAAGCATAAGACATACTAACCATGTAAGGTTCAAGGTTGTACTTTATTGTTACATCTTTTGTACGGCTTCCTTCAGACAATGCAGTGGAACAAATCTAATAGAGGCAGTGTCACCTTGTCCCAAAACCCATCTTTCCAATGCACAGTCTTTGAGAATGCGTTGCACTCTGAGTAATAGGCTCAATTTACACTGATCTAGGCTAATGTGGGAGAGTACAATAAAAAGATCTGCTCAAGGATCAGCCACAAGATGTGAAGTATTTTTTAAGCTTTTATTTGACAGGCAAAAGGCATGAGTACAGATTAGTGGCATTAATCCAAGTGTTTCTGTAGAAGATCTTGATTGCATTTTGCATCGATGCCAAGACATACAAGTCATACAAAATGGGGAATAAATAAATGAACTTACTTAGTTGTAACTATTGAAATCAAATGGTTTCCAATTTCTTGAGTTATAAGGGTGCATATTGCTTGTAGTCAGTGAGACTTGTTCTGGAAACGACTCTAAATTAAGAGAGGAAGGTTCGGACTGTCCCTTTCACTAAGCCTCTACAGATGGGGCATTTTCTCAGCGAGGGGGCACACTCCTTGCATACCACCAGGTGTCCGCATGGTATGAACACAATGTTCACCTCTTTGTCCATGCACACCTTACAGGTGCGCTCCTCCTGCAGGCGACGTAGCTGCTCCTCCATGGGTAGGTCTACATCAGAAGGTTGGGATGAAAATTCAGAACATGGATGTTAAATTAGATATACATTGTAGTAAAAACGGCACAACAATTGCTGTTCTTTGGCTATTGACCCCAAGGCAGGTTTTAAAGTAAAATTAAAAGGTGAGCTTGATCACTTCCCCAAGAAATAGAATATATATACTGTTCATACCTGAGAGATCTTGACTTGGTGAGGTTGCCTCATTTGCCTGGGCTGAAAGCACAGAGAAAACTGTCAAAATAACAAACCAGTCAGTTACTGCTACTCTGGATTTGTTGTATGTGTATAGTTCTGTGAGGTCTTTTAACTTAGCGTGTATCATTATCTAAAATCTTGCAAAAATATTTTTAAAATACAATGAAATGGTTATAAGTAGGGGTGCCATGTACCCATGAGATCTCGGAGCAAGTGGACATCATTCTTCTGGATCCAGTTGCGGAAAACCTCAGCGGCAGCATTGCCTTTGGTCAGGACTATTTCTATCAGACGAGCAGTCTGCTGCTGGGCTGTAGTCTGTGCCTGGAGGCTGGCATATTCCTCAGCAGCTGGTGAACAGATTTATGGTATTTGTAAACCACCTTTCATTCATAATGCAGCTCAGTGTGCTTTATATTAAAACTAAAGGCAAGATAACAGTCAATGACAGAACAAGAAACACTAGGGTTTATGTGCTCCAGCAGTTATTCAGATGGAAAAACTGCATTAAAAAGATTAACAGTATATGTAGTGGTATTACAAAACATACTTATGACATTTTGCTCCCTCAGATGCTCCAACACAGATTCAACACTCTTCAGACGCAGGACCAGCGCAGCCTGGTGTCTCTTCAGAAAAGTAAACCCATCTGATGGAATAGAAATTACATAATCAGTGTTTATGTTATAATTATAAATAGGGGGAAAAAAACTCCTTCAACCCTACGTCCTATAAGGTCTTGTCGTTATCCTTAGTGTCACTCTCTGGTAACTTATCCAATGCCCTGAGATAAGAGATTGAGCACTATGGTTCTGAGCTGACTTGTACGTCCAACTAGTACTAACTATGGGCTGATTATACTGTTGGGTGTAGTGAAACTGAAACTCTTTCTGTGATTGCACCTATAATAGCATGTC